>NC_056585.1:5703821-5891100 GCF_018340385.1 Cyprinus carpio
GCGATGAATAACATATAAACCAGTAAGTGGCGACAAGTTGGTATATTTTGTTATATACAACTCTAAGTCATTTACTCAACTGGTTCATTGTCAGGCATGACAAAAAAATTTAAGTAAACAAACTGCCCTGTGTCTATTTAACCATTTTATATTACATAATTCATTGAGTTCTCAATATGCTTCATGTGAGCATTAACGTTATAGAGAAAGGGCCCGCAGCAGGCAGGGTCTAAAACTAATACTCTACTACAGTTGATGTTTAAAGACTATAAGTCATTATTCTTACGTTTGTTGTTTTAAGTGGTTAAATTTTAGAATAACTAAAAGGAAAATATAAAACTGTTTCTAACTGTTTTACCCTAAACTGCCTCACGGGAGACATACAGCACTCATGCACACAATACCAAACAGGTCATTTATTTATTAAATTAATTTAGAAAACCAAAAAATAAAAAATACTACACATTACAAGTTATATTTCATGTTGTATGGGCAAAAACGATGAATAAAAGTTCCTCTTTGAACTGTTGCCATCTGGTCGACGCTACAGAGCACTGAGCAGAGTTTCTTCCCTCAGGCAATCCATCTAATGAACACTTGATAATAACTGTGGAACACACTACACTATTTATATTTACATTCACATACACTTATTTATCTAACACACATACTTAGTGTACCTTAAATTTTTTTTGCACATAATATACCTGTACATACACAACTGCTCATTGTAATATACCTGCCATACAATTGTCAATTTCTATATTGTCATTTCTTACCTACTTATTTGTATTTCTGTATTTTTTGTATTTTTTATTCTTTATTATGTATTTTTTGTTCTGTTGCTGTCATTCTGTTGCACTGCGGAGCTTCTGTCACGAAAACAAATTCCTCGTATGTGTGAACATACCTGGCAAAAAAGCTTATTCTGATTCTGATTCTGATAAAAGCAGATTTATAGCACTTACCTTTTACACCCTGTGTTCGTCTGCTGGCAGTCGACCATTACAGCTCAAAATGATGCGTATGCGCAATACTACAAAATTCTGTCTGTGTGCTGCTGGTTTAAATGTTAAGATTTGTCTCCCACATGCCCCCATTCAATAAAACACTTTCATTCACAAAGATAATATGAATAATCAAAATTTGTTAAGTAAAATGTTGGGTAGTTTTGCTGGCAAATATTTTATATATTTATATAGTATTGGTATATCTCCAAAACATAAATAAAACATATTGAATCATTCAAAATACTTGATGAATGAAGTTCAGGAATGCATATGTTCACATGTTAAGAGTGAAACTACTTCAGACCTTTTTCTTTTTGTCCTGCAGCTGTGAATCTGTGAAAGGCGATGGCGTCTGTTAAACATCTGCTTGAGAGATCACTGAATGAACTGAAAAACCCTGAACTGAAGAAATTTCAGTGGCACTTAAAGAATGATAAGCATGTGTCAGAGTCTGAAATGGAGAATGCAGATAGGTTAGACACAGTGGATAAGATGGTAGCATGTTTTGGACATGAAGAAGCTGTGAAGATCACGGTGGACTTCCTGAGGAAGATGAACCAGAATAATCTGGCTGAGCAGCTGGAGAAGAATCACAAGCAAGGTAACGTTTAATTCATTGTGACTATAATGTGATTGACTGTTTACCAAAGTGATGGTTTAATTTAAGTGATCCTCTCTTTATAACAGCAGGTCGGGCTGAAGGCAATATAAAGAAATCCACAGCTGTTGGAGCTCATTCCAAAATGATATGGGGTAAAATACAATCACTGCCTGTACATGGAAATGAAAAAATATATAAAAGCAAGCAACAATTACAGGGCCAAGAAGAACATATCTTATACAAGTACATTTAATAGATCAGAGTGTCTAGTCAGAATTTAAGAATGGTTAAATGGCTTTCAAGGGTCTTAAACCCTGAACCCTAAAACTTCTGCAAGCAACTTCTACATACAAACCCCAACCTAACCCTAATACAGTTTCATGTCTCGTGTGGTGTGCTAGATGTCAATGGTTTGATCAAAAAGCTTGTAATAATTTTGGTCAGCATGAGTCCAATGGTGACAATCCAATAAATGCTCTGGAAGGGATTAGAAAAAATATATATAATTAGTTAAGACATTCCCATCATTATTGTCATCTTCAGCATAATCAGTGTAAGATGTGCATGTAAACATTACTGCAGTAAAAGTATAAATAATTTAAATATACAGTAGTAAAAGCATGAATTTATGACAATCACAATCACTTATTCTTTGCTGTCTTTTTCCCTCTTTCTTAAAGGCTCAGCTGCTCGGGCTGCTCTCCATGATTACACAGAGACCAACCTCAGACTGAAGAACAAATTACAAAAGGAGTACAAGCGGATATTGGTTGGTAATTCACAGACAGGTCATCGGGAATACCTGAACGATATCTACACTAATTTACATGTGGTGGAGAATGACACTGGAGGAAGAGTGGATGACCATGAGGTGATACAGATCGAATCAAATCGCAACCGATTGACTGCAAAGGAGAAGCCAGTTGATTGTAATGAAATGTTTAAAGTACAGTGTGGCACAGGGCGAGAAAACAGAACAGTACTGACAATGGGGATTGCAGGAGTGGGAAAAACGGTCTCCGTCAATAAATTCATCCTTGACTGGGCTGAAGGAACAAAAAATCAGAATATAGTCTTCATATTTCCACTTCCATTCCGTGAATTGAATTTGGTTAAAGAAGAGTACAGTCTCATGGGACTACTTCACAAATACTTCTTTAGTCCTAAAGAACTGCCCTCTCTTCCTGAAGGTGATGGTAAGGTTTTGTTTATCTTTGATGGGCTGGATGAATGTCGCTTCCCTTTGAGCTTTAAAGAGGATGACAGATTTACAAATGTAAATGAAAAAACAACAGTTAGTAAGATAATAACAAACCTTATCAAGACACATCTGGTTCCAGCTGCTTTCATCTGGATCACATCTAGACCAGCAGCCACCAGTCTGATACCCCGAGAATACATTGATCAAGTGACAGAGATGCGAGGGTTTAACGATCAGCAGAAAGATCAATACTTCAGAAATAACTGTAATCCAGAGGTTTCTGAAAACATTATCTGTCATATCAAGAAATTCAGGAGTCTGTACATCATGTGCCACATCCCAGTCTTCTGCTGGATCTCTCTGACTGTTCTTCAGCCTCTGCTGGCTCAAGAGAGCAATGATAAAACACCAACTACTCTCACAGGGATGTACATAAACTTCTTAATTTCTCAGCAGCAACAGATGGGAAAAAAATACTGTGATGACCCTCAAACAAAAGCCAATGCAAGGTCTTTTGATGAGATTATTCTGAAGCTTGGGAAACTGGCCTTTGAACAGCTTGAGAAAGGAAACCTGATTTTCTACAAAGAAGATCTTGAGGAATGTGGGCTAGATGTCAGTGAAGGGACAGTGTACTCTGGGTTATGCACTCAAATATTTCAAGAACAAAAGGCAAGAAATGTTTACAGCTTTGTACATCTCAGTGTCCAGGAGTTCCTTGCTGCTCTCTATGTGTTTTTGAAGGGCACAGATGAGAAAGCTGACATATTTAATCAGTCCTGGAGTGATAAACTGACATGGAAACTGTCCGAAAAGCCACTGTTTCAGCTTCATAAAGCTGTAGTCAACAAGGCTTTAAAAAGCAAGAACGGACACCTGGACCTTTTACTTCGGTTCCTTCTGGGTCTCTCACTGGAGACAAATCAGAGCGACCTGAAGGAACTACTCCCAGAACTAAAACTCAAAACAGAGAACATTAAAGACACTGCTGACTATATCAGAAAGAAAATAGAAAAGGAAAAATCAGTAGAGAGGACCATCAATCTCTTACACTGTCTAAGTGAACTGAAAGATAACTTTGTAGAGGAAATCCAGAAGAAACTGAGCTCAGGAAATCTTTCAGCACAGAATCTCTCCTCTGCTCAGTGGTCTGGTCTGATGTTTGTGCTCCTCATGTCAGAAGAGACTCAAGAGATGTTTGAACTGCAGAAATACAGAAGATCTGATAAAGCACTGATGAGACTCCAACCAGTGATCAAAAACACCAGAAGAGCACTGTAAGTGTCTCCTCTACATTCATTTATATACAGCAGGGATGGGCAATTTTAATAGTGATGAGGCCCAATATTTTTTCTCCTTCACACCAAGGGGCCAGATAATGAATCCACACACACACCCCTTTTACACTGTCTTACTCAATTTACTTTTTATTAGGGGAAATCAATGTATAATTCATGTAATTTCTGTTTAAAGAGTATATTAACTATACAACTTTCGTAATTATGCTAAAACAAATTGGAAACATTGTTCTCAATTGCATTGTCTGTAAATTAGCAACAAACTAGTGTCCTATTTTTTGGTTCTTATTCTCAACATTCTTGGCTCAACCTCAGAGAAATGTGCGTATTAAAAAAACGTTTTCCAAATAGTATTACCATAATCCACACTCACATATTAAAAATGAAAATAATACTACTTTTTAAAAATGTGTAACGCCACAATTAAGAGCATACATTTCTGTCATGCATTTGGCAAAAAAGGTGAAATCTGACACAAATGCATCACTGGTGTGTCTTTCATACTTCTCGTTAGCTGCTTTTCCACTGTCGGGCCAGACCATTCTGTTTGCTTAACCATTCAATTCAATTCAAGTTTATTTGTATAGCACTTTTTATGATACAAATCATTGCAAAGCAACTTTATCGAAAATTAAGTTTCCACAATATTAAGTAGTAGCTTATCATTGATGACTGTCAGTTTATGTGCATACGGCAGAAATGTTTGGAAAAATCAATTAAAGACATAAACAAACAGACAGTTAACACTATTAACAGCAATTATGCAATCAAACTTATAGCCAAATGTGGTAGTTCTGTATGTTGTTTCTGGGTTAGCATCATCTGAGGTCCTCTGAGGGGTTGGCATCATCTCTTCTCAGGTGTTCTGGATCCAGACTGGAGCTTGTGTAAATCCTAGTTACCACAGGATGTAAATCCCGTGGCAAAACAGAAAAACAAATAGAGACATAATTAGCGTAGCTGCTGTTCCAGCCAAGTAAAATTAATTCGTTTAACCCAAGCTAAAGAATAATAATGTGCATTTGATCAAATATAACTTGCAGTCCAAAATTATGAGATGCATTATTTGAATGCTTGGCCAAAGAGGTGTGTTTTTAATCTAGATTTAAACAGAGAAAGTATGTCTGAACCCCGAACATTATCAGGAAGGCTATTCCAGAGTTTGGGAGCCAAATGCGAAAAAGCTCTACCTCCTTTAGTGGACTCTGCTATTCTAGGTACTACCAAAAGTCCAGCATTTTGTGACCTTAGGGAGCGTGATGGATTGTAGCGTGGTAGAAGACTAGTTAGGTACGCAGGAGCTAAACCATTAAGGGCCTTATATGTAAGTAATAATATTTTGTAACTGATACGGAACTTAATAGGTAGCCAGTGCAGAGACTGTAAAATTGGGGTAATATGATCATATTTTCTTGACCTGGTAAGGACTCTAGCCACTGCATTTTGGACTACCTGTAGATTGTTTATTGAGGATGCAGGACAACCAGCTAGCAGAGCATTACAATAGTCCAGTCTAGAGGTCATGAATGCATGAACTAGCTTTTCTGCATCAGAAACAGGAAACAGGTTTCGTAGCTTGGCAATGTTTCTAAAATGGAAGAATGCTGTTTTTGTCAAATGGTAAATGTGATTTTCGAAAGACAAGTTACTGTCTAATATAACACCCAGATTTTTGACAGTAGAGGAAGTAACAGTACATCCGTCTAGTTGCAAATTGTAATCTACGAGATTCTGTGTACTGTTTTTTGGTCCAATAAGTAATACCTCTGTCTTATCTGAATTTAATAGGAGAAAATTATGGGTCATCCAATCTTTTACATTTTTAACACTGTTAGCTT
This sequence comes from Cyprinus carpio, assembly GCF_018340385.1. Taxonomy (NCBI): domain Eukaryota; kingdom Metazoa; phylum Chordata; class Actinopteri; order Cypriniformes; family Cyprinidae; genus Cyprinus; species Cyprinus carpio. The sequence continues at coordinate 5,709,770 of NC_056585.1, forward strand.
AGATAATTTAGAAGTTTCATCTGGTCTCATTGAGATATGTAGTTGAGTATCATCAGCATAGCAGTGGAAACTAATCCCGTATTTTCTAATGATATTACCAAGGGGCAACATGTATATTGAAAATAGCAGAGGACCTAGGACAGATCCTTGTGGCACTCCATATTTTACTGGTGATAAATGAGATGACTCCCCATTTAAAATAAACAAAGTGGTAGCGATCGGACAGGTAGGATCTAAACCATCTTAAAGCCCTGCCCTTGGATACCTGTATAGTTTTGTAATCTATCTATGAGTATGTCGTGATCTATGGTGTCGAACGCAGCAGTAAGATCAAGTAAAACTAGTTATGAGATGCAGCCTTGGTCTGATGCAAGAAGCAAGTCATTTGTAATTTTAACAAGTGCAGTTTCTGTGCTATGATGGGGCCTGTAACCCAACTGAAATTCTTCATAGAGATCATTGTCTTTGCAGGAAGGAGCACAATTAAGCAGACACAACTTTTTCTAAAATTTTAGACATAAATGGAAGATTTGAAATGGGTCTGTAATTTGCCAGTTCACAAGGATCTAGTTGTGGTTTCTTAACAAGAGGCTTAATAACCGCCAGCTTGAATGGTTTTGGGACGTGACCTAAAGATAACGACGAGTTAATAATATTGAGAAGCGGTTCTTCTGCTACAGGTAACAGCTCTTTCAGTAATTTAGTGGGTACAGGATCTAATAAACATGTTGTTGGTTTAGATGCAGTGATAAGTTTATTTAGCTCTTCCTGTCCTATAGCTGTAAAGCACTGTAGTTTATCTTTTGGTGCGATGGATAAAACTGAAGTATTAGACGCTGTAGAATCTACATTTGTTATTGTATTTCTGATGTTATCTATTTTATCAGTGAAGAAATTTATAAAGTCATTACTATTTAACTGTGAGGGAATATTTAGATTGGGTGGTGTCTGGTTATTTGTTAATCTAGCCACTGTGCTAAATAAAAACCTTGGATTGTTTTGGTTATTTTGTGAGTTTGTGGATATGCTCGGCCCTGGCAGTTTTTAGAGCCTGTCTATAGCTGGACATACTATTTTTTCACGCAATTCTAAAAACTTCCAAGTTAGTTTTTCTCCATTTGTTCTCAAGAATACTAGTTTCTTTCTTGAGAGAGTGGGTATGATTGTTGTACCATGGCGCAGTATGTTTTTCTCTAACCTTTTTCAATTTGATGGGGGCAACAGCTACTAATGTATTAGAGAAGATATTGCCCATGTTGCTAGTCATTTTGTCTACTTCATGTGTATTTATGGGTACACAGAGCAGTTGAGATAAATCAGGCAGGATATTTGCTAATCTGTCTTTAATGAGTGGAACAATAGTTCTGCCCGGACAATAACACGAAGCCATATAGTTAATATCATCAATAGGCACAATGCACGATACAAGGAAATGGTCAGTAACATCATCACTTTGAGGTACGATATCTATATCAGTAAGATCGATTCCATGCGATATAATTAAATCTAGCGTATGATTAAAACGATGAGTGGGCCTGGTGAGATTTTGCTTTACTCCAAAACAGTTTAATAAGTCAGTAAACGCAAGTCCTAATGCATCATTTGTATTATCAACGTGAATGTTCAAATCTCCAAAAATTAGCGCTTAATCAGTGGTAACCAACAGGTCTGAGAGGAAATCTGCAAATTCTTTTAGGAATTCTGTATACGGCCCTGGTGGTCTATACACAGTAGCCAGAGTAAGAGATACAATAGATTTCTTTTACATATCTGACAGTGTAACATTAAGCAGAAGTATTTCGAATGATTTAAACCTGTATCCTGTTTTCTGGGTAACACTGAGAATATCACTATATATTGTTGCAACACCTCCCCCATGACGAGTCTGACGGGGCTCATGCTTATATCAGTAGTTTGGTGGAGTAGACTCATTTAGACCAATATAATCATTTGGTTTTAGCCAGGTTTCAGTCAAGCAGAGTACATCAAAACTATTAACTGTGATCATTTCATTTACAATAACTGCTTTGGGTGTAAGTGATCTAATGTTTATGAGCCCAAACTTTAGAAATTGTTTTTGTTCATTTATTTTATGTTTTTCTGGTTTAATCACGATAAGATTTTTTCTAGATCCTACATTAAATTTATATTTTGACCTCACTATTCGGGGAACAGACACAGTCTTAATAGATTGGACAGCGCAAGTACTTCTAACATTTAAGCAGGTAGAACAAAAGCCATCATAGTAGTTATTTGAGAATTGGCTTACTAGTCATATGGAACGAAGTGTCCTGGAGATGTTGTCAGAAAGGAGTTCCACTCCAACTCTGCTGGGGTGCAGGCCACCAGCGCAAAAAAGCCTAGGACGCTCCCAGAAAAGATTCCAATTATTAACAAAGAGTAGTTTCTGTTCTTTACCCCATGACAATAACCTTTCATTTAAAGCAAAAAGTCTACTGAAACTTTCATGTCCTCGTCGATACGTGGGAAGTGGTCCTGACATGATGATCGTCACCGCAGGCATTCTGCTGCGCACCGTCCCGATCAGGCTCTTGAAGTTCCTCTACAGCATCTCAGTCTGCTGCCGCGTGGTGTCGTTAACCCCAGTGGTGCGTGAAGCACGGATGTGTCGGACGATGGACCGACGTCCATCTCGTGGAGGGGAGCGAAGTGGTTCATATCCAGGATGATGAGAAATAGAGTCCGAATCAGTGTTTGCTAATATTCAGGGGATGGTTCCCTCTGGTGGTGAGGAGGAGGCGGAACGGAAACCTCCTCCAAAACAGGCAACCCCTTGAACTTGGTAAAAAAATAATCAGTTTATTATCTTGACAGGAAAACACGATTTTCATTGGCTATGTTTACATGCACCCAAATAATCCAATTGTTATTGGATTGATGGATCAATCGGACCGAAAAGCATTCATGTAAACACCAAATTCAATCCGACTGAGCTCGATCCAAATGAAATTTCGTTCGGCTTGAAAGGGTGGTTTATTCTTTGTCTAATACGATTATGAGTGCATGTAAACACTTGATCGGTTTGGAAACCGAAAGGACTGCACATGATGTAAAACTAGCGTAATGACATATGACGTTGAATAAAGTGTTGTATAAATCTGGTCATTATAAAACTCTCCTTTCATTCGGTATTTGTGAAGTGGAGCAGGACAATGTCCCACCATTCCTTGTTTTCATCCACAGTTTGTAACACCTAACTTTCTGATGCCACATAAAGACTGAGGGACCACAAAGACTGGTACATTTTAGTGAGTAATTTGTACTGATTGCATATTGTGAATCATACACCCACATCAAAACTTCTATAAATTACTTTTTTTCCATGTCAATCTACACTCCATACACCACACTGACAAAGCAAAAACAGAATTGTATTAAATATAAATGTATTAAAAATAAAAAACTGAAATAAGTACATTGCATAAGTATTCATGCCCATAACTAAATATTTAGCTGAAGCTCCTTTACAGTCTCAAGTCTTTTTTGTTTGATGCAACAAGCTTTGTTCATCGGCATTTGGCAATTATCTGCTATTCTTCTCCTCATCTTTTCACCTCTCAAGCTCTGTCAGGTTGGATGGGGGCAGATGCACATTTTCAGGTTTCTCCAGAAATATTTGATTGGGTTCAAGCTCAGGCTGTGGCTGGGCCACTCAAGGACATTCACAGAGTTGTCTATAAGCCACTCTTGCTGTGTGCTTAGGGTCACTGTCCTGTTGGAAGATGAACCTTCTGCCCAGTCTGAGATTCTGAATGCTCTGGACTGGGTTTTCATCAAGGCTATCTCTATAATTTTCTGCACTGAGCGTTCCTTCTACTCTGACGAGTCCCTAAGTCCCTGCCACTGAAAAACAGCCCCACAGCATGAGGCTGCTACAAGCACACTTTACTTTTGGGATGGTAATGTTTAGGTGATGAGCAGAGCTGGTTTCCTTTTTTGTCACAACCACTGCTGTGAAGAGCACGACGCGAGGAACGAGGAGACATGGAGTAAACTTCAAATTAATAAACTTCAATATACATCCAAGGAACAAGGAACACACACGTAGCGGAGAAAGATGAACATTCAATACCGGACCAAGAAAACAGGGAACAGGACTCACTATAAATACACTGACTTGGCGAAGGGAGAAGAGACACATCTGGAACTAATGAACAATTAAACACATGGGACAACTAGGTCAGGGCAGGCACATTGAGAGGGGAAAACACAAATAATGAGTATTGCCACCCTTGCAGAAGGGGCATCCTCGCGGCGTAGAACAACAGAGGGGGGCATGGGTGGGAACTTGGGAGGAGGCTCAGGAGAAGGACGGACAACCAGGAGGGGACCAGTAGACAGAGCCCAGGGAGGTGACAATGGAGGGAGGAGCCAGGGAGGCAACAGGAAGGACTTTGGAGCAGGAAGGGCCAAGCAGGACCCAGGCCACAGCCATGATGGCAGCCCACAATTGAACCGACTGAGGGAGGAGCCATGGAGGAGGAATGGCCACCGACTCCAGGGGGACAACCAACGGCACCGGAGGAGCCCAAGGTGGAGACAGAGAGCCAATGAGCCAGGGCAATGGGGAGGATCCAGAGGGACAATGTGGAGCAGATGGCACTGGCGACTGATGCCAGAGGTGAGGATCTAAAAGGCCGTGATGGAGCCGGAGCGACAGAGGACTAAAGTGACGTGACATACAGCCAAGTATGGTGACCCATACTCAGAATTCGTGCACTGCATTTAACCCATCCAAAGTGCACACACACAGCAGCTAATGGACTCCCGGGCCATGGTAGAGCCGACGGGTCCACAGGCCAAGGCGGAGTCCGGGGCTTAAAGGCTGGAGGTGGGGTCAAGGGAAATTCCAGACACGGCGACGCTGGAGGATGGCAGTCCCGTGGAGCTCACACTGTGCTGATGGTGGGCTGAGGTTGAGCAGAAAGGCTGCCAGACGACAGCGGATGAGGAGCCAGGAGCGGGTGGGTGGGTGTTCATTTGTGAGCCTCCGGACATAACTTGGGACCAGGAGCCCTCTCAGGGCTGGACGTGGGAACAGGAGCCTTCTCTTGATAGTCTGAATGCACTGTAAGTCACTTTGGATAAAAGCGTCTGCTTAATGCATAAATTTAAATTTAATTTAAATTTAAATTTTATTTAAATTTCTCTGGGCTTGACATTGGAGCAGGAGCTTTTATTGGGCTAGAAATGGGAACAGGAACTTTCTCTGGGCTAGACATGGGAACAGGAACTTTCTCTGGGATAGACACAGGAACAGGAACTTTCTTGGGGCTAAAGTTGGGGACTGGAGAAGTGTCTTGTCTGGGCTAGGGTAATGGAGTGGTCTCTGGGCTAAACTCGGGTACTGGAGCCCTCTCTGGGCTAAACTCGGGTACTGGAATCCTCTCTTGGCTAAACTCGGGGACTGGAGCCCTTCCAGTTGGCGCCGCAGATTGCAGCCATGGTTTGTTGATCCTTGTTACTTGTACTCTTTTTGTTTGTTTGTCCTATCTAAAGGAATATTTTCCTAATCAGCTTTACTAGGAACAAACTCCTGGACTTCAGAAATAGCACACCAAATAACTTTCTGCCGACATTTGGGCATTCAGATGTTTTACTGGACATTTTAGTCAGAGGAGCTGTGTTCCTATACAAGCGCTCCAGGTGACACAAGCGAGGGAAGCGCAGCGGTGCGCTCGTGTAATGATTAGTCTACTGAAGGCGAGTGTAGCAATGAACCCAAGTGCAGTTTATTAACAGTGCTATCCAAAATCCAAACAAGATACACAGACTTGACTAGAACAGACGAAGCATAACAGACTTGACGTGGCATGAACAGACTTGGAGCAGATCCAGTGGAGCAGATCCATAGCAGTGTGGACCCATGGCAGAGCAGGCCTAGCGGGGAGCCATGGCGGAGCAGATATATGGACAGACAACTTGTCTGTGGCAGAACAGGCAGAGAGTTTTTGAACGGCCTCCGTGGTCGTGATGGGACAGACAATAAGTTCATTAACTGCGTTCATGGCCGTGACAGGACAGGCAGAGAGTTCATGGATGGCCTCCTTGGCCATGACAGGGCAGGCAGAGAGCTCAGGGACAGCCTCCTTGGCCATGGCAGGACAGACAGAGAGTTCGTGGATGGCCTACTTGGTGGCAGGACAGGCAGAGAGTTTGAAGGTGGGCGCCACCACCTCGGGAGGTTCTGCAGTGGAAGCCGCCTCCTCTGGAGATTCTGCAGTGGACGCCACTGCCTCTGGGGCCACTGGAGTGAATTCAGGGCCAGGAGAAGCCTCGTGGACCGGAAAAGTCTCTGGAGCGCAGTGTGCAGCCCACACGCTCAAAATGGCGACTGACATTACTAGAAGTACTGAGGACACGGGAACAGTCTCAGTGACTGCCAAGACTTGACGAGATGTCAGGCGTGGTGGCCATCTTGGCCGGGGACTCAGGAGTGGCGGCCATCTTGGCCCGGGGACTCAGGCGTGGCGGCCATCTTGGCCCGGGGACTCAGGCGTGGCGGCCATCTTGAGTGAAGGCCCTGGCTCGACAGGCATGTCGTGGCGGGACTCTGGAATGGCTGCCATGTCGTGACGGGACCCTGGATGATCAGCTGAGACGTGACGAGGCTCTGGAAGTTCAGCTGAGGCGTGACGAGGCTCTGGAAGTTCAGCCGAGGCGTGACGAGGCTCTGGAAGTTCAGCTGAGGCGTGACGAGGCTCTGGAAGTTCAGCTGAGGCGTGACGAGGCTCTAGAAGGGCAGCCATTTTCCAAAGAGACTCTTGTGTGGCAGCCATTTTGCGACAGAGTTCTTGAATGGTGGCCATGTTGTGAAGAATCTCTTGTGTGACTGGCATGATGTGAGCAGGCTCTGGCTTGGCAGATGTGATGTGAAGACTTGGCATAGCAGGCATAATGTGAGCAGGCTTTGGGGAAGTGTCATGTTCTTCCTCCATGACACCCACAGTGAAAGCAGACCCACTCAACTGCAAAGCATAATCAATATACTGTTCTAGTTACCAATGAATCCTTCCCCCAGGCAACTGGGAACGAATGGGTTCACTTAAACCCACACGAAAAATGTCCTTTAGGGCCACATCATTAAAGTCCACCTGGTAGCACAGGTCACAAAATTCCTCAACAAAGTCCTCAATGGCCTGATTACCTTGACGAAGGCGAAGGGAGGGGTGGATTTGATGTGTTGGTTTTTTGTTTGGCGGTCGTGCATTCTGTAACAATCAGTCCACTGAAGGCGAGTGATGAACCCAAGTGCAGTTTATTTACAGTGATATCCAAAATCCAAACATAATCCAAACAAGATACACAGACTTGACGAAGCATAACAGACTTGACGTGGCATGAACAGACTTGACGTGGCATGAACAGACTTGACGTGGCATGAACAGACTTGACGTGGCATGAACAGACATGCCTCACCAACAGCAGGTTACAACGTTACATTACGTTAATACACGACAAAGAGACAATGGCAAAAACATGACTACTTATACAAACAATGAGGGTCACATGACAAGAACAAACCAATGGGAACAAGACACATGACTAAAGCAACCAATGAGAACAAACAGAACTGATAATCACATGACCAGACAATAACCAATGAGAACATGACACATACACACAAAGGAGAGTTAAATGAGGGCAAGGGAAGCATGACACAAACAGCAAAATCAAACAATAACAAAATAAAAGACATGAAAACATGAACATGAAACAAAACCCAAAACAGACATTACAGCTCGTTAAATTCCGACAGCGCAAATTTAGGAAGCCCCTGCCGTGCATTCATCTGGCGAATTTCCACTCCCTAGCAGATAAATCAGACAAACTATGACTCCTCACACGCACAAACAAGGACTTTTTAAACTCCACTGCACTCTGCTTCATGGAAACCTGGCTGAACGGAACCATCCCAGACAGCGCAACTAACGGGCTTCCAGCTGTTCAAAGCAGACCGTGTCACATTGGGGAAAACAAGAGGTGGTGGATTATGTATTTATATCAATGAAGGCTGGTGTACAGATGTGACAGTTTTAACCTGTTAGCCAGCACCCCCCATTATGGGACTCAAGGGCTGAAAGTGCCCTACCTAACTTAAAATTGTAACAGTTCCTTACTTCAGTGTGTTACACACATAATTTTGGTGTCTTTGAAAAGAAGACCCTTTGGGCTGTACTTTTGTTCAACCAGAGTTGATAATGCTCAAAAATATTAAAAGTTATAGACACTTAAGTGCCTTGAAAATTTTTTGACCACACTGAATTTTTTTTATTTTTTATTATTTGATATACAAATACCTGAAATCAGTCCTGGAGCAATCTAGAAAAGTAATGGGTTGAAAGTCAAATGTCTCATGAGTTTCTATTTCAAATCTGAAGGAGATGAAAAATCTCTATGAAAGACCATGAAAAATGAGATTCCTGCAACCATTTTTCTGAGACTATATCCTGCCCCCACCCCCCAATATAAAAAATATTTTTCTTTAACTGTATTGAAGGGTTCTACAAACTATTTTAGTCATTAAACATACCTGTGTATTTTTTTTTATTTTATAAAAATATAGAGAGAATTTTACATCAAATAAGTGATAAACATACCACTGCATATTATACAATATTTGAGTAAGAAAAATAAGAAAAATAAAAAAGATTTAACTTTGTATGCCAATTACAGAACTTCCTGAGATTGCTAGAAATGCAGCATTTACAATGAATTACAATGAAAATATGTGCTGATGTGCTGATTGCCAGTTATAGAGATGGTAATCATATAAATGCACCATAAAGTCAATAAATCACACTCTATTCATATAGATGGCGTTCACATTGATAACCGTGATCACACAGTAATAGCGAGGTCATTTGCGCTCAAACAGATGGTAATCATGCAGATACAGGCACATTCAACATAAAACACACTCACACATATATAAAAAATGTTGAAAAATAAAACAAATGAAGATAAAGGTGATTGCTAAGTTCCGCCTCCATCAGATGACAGGTGTGTCAGAGCACGCGTCAGAGCGCGCGTCACGAGCCGTCATGAGAGAGCGCCAGAATTCAAATAAACAATCTTCCACCTATCTTTCACTTTTTTTTGGTGGATCCTCTCATTGTGTTTGTGACACTGTATGCTACAAAACCATGCTGTTTTTTTACTACCAAGACGCAGTTTCTGAGTGTGAGTTATTCCATAACGGACACAAACAATTCTGTCCCTGAAGAACTGAAACGTATGGAATTATCATCCATATTACAACGTTATTGCTTCGTTGGACTAAACGTGCTCCATGAGATTTCGTTCAGTGGACCCTTACCTTTCTAACTAAACTGGGATTTACAGCTGTGGATGTGTTTATGACTCGTTATTACGATGAATCTGGTATGTAATGCGTTTTCATTCTTCATATTTTGATGTGTACTGCTTACACAAATTTAGCAAATACATTCTTTATAAGCTTTCCATTGAAAAACAGTGACCTGTCGTCGATGCTTGAGGCTTAGATCTTTATAATGATATATAGTTTGTCAAGATTAAATTTGACCCATTTCATTTAATCTATTCGTAAATATTGACATGTGCAAACAAGGCGAGTTAAGGACGCCGGCATCTGGGTGCAGGCTATCAGGTTAAAGAAGATGTGCTGCCCAACTTTCTTCATTAACTGTAAGCCTTTTTATTCACCGTGGGAGTTTTCATCATTTATTCTGGTGAATGTGTACATTCCTCTTGACGCGCGTGTGAGCGCCGTGCTAGAACTGTTGGCTGATCAGGTCACACACACAGAACAACATTATCCGGACTCTTTCATTATCATTCTTGGTGATTTTATAAAGCTAATCTCACCCGTGAACTGCCTAAATATAGACAGAACATCGATGCCCCACCAGAGATAGCATTTACATTACATCTACATTTAATCATTTAGCAGACGCTTTTATCCAAAGCGACTTACAAATGAGAACAGTAGAAACAATCAGATCAACAAGATAACAACAACGGTATACAAGTGCTATGACAAGTCTCAGTTAGTCTAGTACAGAACACGTAGCCAGGGTTTTTTTTTTTTTTTTTTATTGAATATGATAGACAAGAAAAAGAAAAGGTAAGTACTAGTATTAGTTGGTTAAGTGCAGGCGAAAAAGATGAGTCTTTAGATGTTTTTTGAAAATGAGTAAAGACTCAGCTGGGCGCAGTCCAGGAAAAAGTCTGTGAGAGTGATTTTGAACCTCTTTGGGATGGCACCACAAGGCGTCGTTCACTTGCAGAGCGCAGACTTCTGGAGGGCGCATAAGATTGAACTAATGAGCTTAGGTATGTTGGCGCCGTGCCAGTGGTCGTCTTGTAGGCAAGCATCAGTACCTTGAATTTAATGCGAGCGGCTACTGGTAGTCAGTGTAACCTGATGAGGAGAGGAGTAACATGAGCTGTTTTTGGCTCATTGAAGACAACCCTCACTGCTGCATTCTGGATCAGTTGTAGAGGCTTGATAGTAAATGCAGGAAGGCCCGCCAGGAGAGCATTACAATAGTCCAGTCTGGAGAGAACAAGAGCTTGGACAAGAAGTTGGGTGGCTTGCTCTGACAGGAATGGTCTAATCTTCCTAATGTTGTGTGAGGCAAATCTGCAGGACCAGGTCGTTGTAGCAATATGGTCGGTGAAGCTTAACTGATCATCCATCACAACTCCTAGGTTTCTGGCTGTCCTGGAAGGAGTTATGGTTGACGAACCCAGCTGTACAGAGAAGTTGTGATGAAACGATGGGTTAGCTGGAACCACCAGCAGTTCAGTCTTAGTAAGGTTAAGCTGAAGGTGATGGTCATTCATCCAGCTAGAAATGTCACTCAGACAAGCTGAAATGTTAGCAACTACCGTCGGGTCATCTGGTTGGAATCAGAAATAGAGTTGAGTGTCATCAGCGTAGCAGTGATAGGAAAAGACATGCTTCTGAATGACAGATCCTAATGACGTCATGTAGATGGAGAAGAGAAGTGGTCCAAGTACTGAGCCTTGAGGAACCCCAGTAGCAAGTTGTTGTGACTTAGAAACTTCACCCCTCCAAGACACCATGAAGGATCTATCAGAAAGGTAGGAGTTAAGCCACTGGAGTGCAGTTCCAGAGATGCCCATCTTTCTGAGGTTGGATAGGAGAATCTGGTGATTAATGGTGTCAAAAGCAGCAGACAGGTCCAGCAAAATGAGTACTGAGGTGTTTGAAGATGCTCTTGCCAGTCGCAGGGCTTCAGTAACCAAGAGCAGGGCAGTCTCAGTTAAGTGGCCACTTTTGAAGCCAGATTGGTTGCTGTCCAGGAGGTTGTTCTGTACAAGAAACATAGAGAGCTGGTTGAACACAGCTCATTCAAGTGTCTTTACAATGAATGGAAGAAGGGATACCGGTCTGTAGTTTTCTAGAAGTGCTGGATTTAGAGATGGTTTCTTCAGCAGTGGGCTTACCAGAGCCTGCTTAAATGCTGAGGGAAATGTTCCAGAGTGAAGAGAGGAGTTGATAATGTGAGTAAGTGAAGGTATAATTGAAGAAGAAATCGCTTGAAAGAGGTGAGTGGGGATCGGATCAAGTGGGCAAGTAGTAGGATGACTGGACAGGATAAGTTTGGAAACGTCCATCTCTGAGAGTGGAGAGAAGGAGGAGAGAGAGTATGCATTAGTCGTTGTGAAGTTATGCTCAGTCTGCGGTGTGGAGAATTGGTCGCTGATGGTTCTTGTCTTATTTGTGAAGAAAACTGCAAAGTCATCAGCTGTAAGAGTCGATGAAGGAGGAGGAGGAGGCGGATTAAGAAGAGAAGAGAAGGTTTTGAAGAGTGTCCGAGCGTCACAACAGTTGTCAATTTTGTTGTGGTAGTATGATGTTTTAGCAGTGAAGACATTTGCAGAGAAGGAAGAGAGGAGAGACTGATACTGATGTCGGTAGAGTTTCTTGATTTATGCCATTTCCTCTCTGCAGCCCTGAGTTAAGAGCGATGTTCACGGAGTACATCGTACAGCCAGGGGGCAGATGGGGTGGAGCGTGCGATAGTGACGATAGTGGGCAAAAGTTGTCCAAGCAAGAGGTTAGAGTGGAGCAAAAAGTGTCCGTAGCACTGTTCGTGTCCAGAGCTGAAAACTGTGAGAGTGAAGGAAGTGAGGATGAAACCACAGAGGATAGGCGAGATGGAGAGAGTGAGCGTAGGTTCTGTCGAAAGGTGACCTGCGTTGGAGCGTGTGCCACTTCAGGAGTAAGTGCTAGGTTAGCAGTAATGAGGAAGTGGTCAGAGGTGTGCAGTGGAGCAACTGAAGAGTTGTCCACTGAGCAACAGCGCGTGTAGATGAGGTCCAGTTGGTTGCCTGATTTGTGAGTCGCTGTAGTAGACACTCGCTTGAGATCAAATGAGGCGAGCAGAGTGTTGAAGTCAGCAGCCTGGGGTTTATCTAGGTGGATGTTGAAGTCACCAAGCAGTACCAGAGGAGTACCATCTTCAGGATTCTTTGATAGCAGCACGTCCAACTCCTCCAAGAAGTTTCCCAATTGACCTGGGGGACGATAAATGACCACAAAGTGGACTTTAACAGGGTGGGTTACAGTAACAGCATGTGATTCAAATGAACTGTTACCTTTAGGTGATGGTTGAAGATCAAATTTCCAATCTTTTGATATAAGGAGACCAGTACCTCCACCCCTCCCAGTCGTACGAGGGGTGTGGGAATAAGTGAAATGAGTGGAGAGGGCTGCGGGATTGTGGTTGTATTTAGGTTTTATAATATTTTGAGTCAGTGTCATGAGGTTGAGACCGGAATGAGTAGCAATAGAAGAAATTAAGTCTGCTTTGTTAACAGCAGACTGGCAGTTCCAGAGACCAACTGGAATAGAGAGCGTTGTAGTAGAGGTCAGAGGGACAGGCCTTAGATTTGTCGGGCAGGCCTTCCTTCGACATACATAGCGTGCTCTCCGAGTGTTCGTAGTAATAGTAGAGATCTGAAAGCACATAGTGATCAAGTGCCCTGTCGGTGTCCTTGCTCGGTGGAGTCGCGCAGGTAGAGTCAATGGTCTTTACACTCGTCGGTCTTCACACGAGGAGGCTTCACAAGAGGGCTGCCGCGACCACTGCCGTGGTGACACTTACCAATTATATATTTGCCTGATTACCTGTGACTGAAGTCAGCTGGTCACGCCTCCCCTATTTAGCAGACCGAAACTGTCCAGTCCCGCGATAGGCAAACACAAAACCAAACGCCACTTCACACGTATTTATCAGGGTAAGACACACAGTAATTAAAGCAAAGTTTTCCTAGCAACGACGATTACGCAGTAGTCTAATGACAAAACGAGGCAAAACACTTACAAACTGCTGTCCTTATCTGTCGCTCAACTGTTTCTTCTGACAAGCGCTTACAAAACAGCTCTTTAAGTAGTGCTTACTGGCTATGGTCACGCCTCCCCTATTTAGCAGACCGAAACTGTCCAGTCCCGCGATAGGCAAACGCAAAACCAAACGCCACTTCACACGTATTCACCAGGATAAGACACACAGTAAATAAATAGAAGTTTTGCTTTCATTGGCGATTTTGCTTTAGTATAATGGGAAAATGAGGCAAAACACTTACAAACTGCTGTCCTTATCTGTCGCTCGACTGTTTCTTCTGACAAGCACTTACAAAACAGCTCTTTAAGTAGTGCTTACTGGCTATGGTCACGCCTCCCTTATTTAGCAGACCGAAACTGTCCAGTCCCGCGATAGGCAAACGCAAAACCAAACGCCACTTCACACGTATTTACCAGGGTAAGACACACAGTACTTAAAGCAAAGTTTTCCTAGCAACGACGATCACGCAGTAATCTAATGACAAAACGAGGCAAAACACTTACAAACTGCTGTCCTTATCTGTCGCTCGACTGTTTCTTCTGACAAGCAATTACAAAACAGCTCTTTAAGTAGTGCTTACTGGCTATGATCACGCCTCCCCTATTTAGCAGACCGAAACTGTCCAGTCCTGCGATAGGCAAACGCAAAACCAAACGCCACTTCACATGTATATACCAGGGTAAGACACACAGTAATTAAAGCAAAGTTTTCCTAGCAACGACGATCACGCAGTAGTCTAATGACAAAACGAGGCAAAACACTTACAAACTGCTGCAGAAACTCAAATCTGCTAAGCCTGTAGTAAAAACTGTAAAGAGATGGACTGCTAAAGCAGAGCAAGATTTACAGGCCTGCTCTGAACTTACTGATTGGAGTGTTTTTGAGGCTGCAGCTACTGATCTGGATGAGCTTACTGACACCATGTCATCCTACATCAGTTTATGTGTGTTCCCACCAGGACTTATTTAACTTTTAACAACGACAAACCTTGGTTCACTGAAAAACTCAAACAGCTTCGCCAGGCCAAAGAGGACGCCTACAGGATTGGGGACAAAGACTTGTCCAAACAGGCCAAATACACACTGAATAGGGAGATAAGAGTGGCAAAGTTAAACTACTCTGAAAATCTAAAAAAAAAAAAAACAGCTTTCAAGTAATGACTCTACCTCAGTGTGGAATGGCCTGAAAGCCATCACCAGCAAAAAGACCCCATCCCCCAGCACTGAGGCCAATCAACAACTGGCTGAAGACCTAAACGAGTTTTACTGCACGTTTGAAAAGCAAAAGCTTGGTCTGACACCCCACACCCGCTCTGACCGTCTCACAGCACAGCCATCAACACCCTCACCCTCCCTTCCCCTATTGTTTCTCAGCCTGTACTCAAGATCTGTGAAAAGGATGTATGCAAAGTCTTCAGGAAGCCTGGTGTCTCTACAGCCTGCCTCAAAGCCTGTGCTGTCCAGCTATCATCCATCTTCACATTGATCTTCAACAGATCCCTGGAACTGTGTGAAGTCCCCTCCTGCTTTAAACGCTCCACCATCATCCCTTTACCCAAAAAACAAAACAAAAATCACAGCACTTAATGACTACAGACCTGTTGCTTTAAAATCTGTGGTCAAGAAGTCATTTGAGAGACTGGTGTTGGCCTACTTGAAGGACATTACTGGACCCTTGCTGGACCCCCTGCAGTTTGCTTACCGAGCAAACAGGCCTGTGGATGATGCAGTCAATATGGGATTGCACTACATCCTCCAACATCTGGCCAAACCAGGGACTTATTCAAGGATCTTGTTTGTGAACTTCAGCTCCACTCTCAACACCATCATTCCGGACACCCTTCAGAATAAATTAACTCAGGTCACCATGCCTCTGATCCCTCTGTCAAGCTCCTGAAGTTTGCAGACGACACCACAGTCATCAGCCTCATCCAGGACGGAGACGAGTCTGCTTACAGACAAGAGGTTGAGCAGCTGGCTGTCTGGTGCAGTCACAACAACCTTGAACTGAACACACTCAAAACTGTGGAGATGATCGTGGACTTCAGGAGAAACTCCCCTGCTCTCCCCCACTCACCATCATGGACAGCACTGTGGCTGCAGTGGAGTCATTCAGGTTCCTTGGCACAACCATCTCTCAGGACCTGAAGTGGGACATTCACATTGACTCCATTGTGAAAAAGGCCCAGCAGAGGTTGTACTTCCTTCGTCAGCTTAAAAAGTTCAACCTACCACAGGCACAGATGACACAGTTTTACTCGGCTATTATTGAGTCGGTTCTGTGCTCTTCTATAACTGTCTGGTTTGGGTCAGTCAGCAAATCAGATTTAAGAAGACTGCAATGGACTGTTAGGACAGCAGAAAGGATCATTGGTGTGCACCTGCCCAGTCTTCAGGACTTGTACAACTCCAGAGTGAAGAAACCGGCAGGTAAGATCATCAAAGACCCCTCTCACCCCGGACACGGACACAACCTGTTTGCACTTCTTCCCTCAGGCAGATGCTACAGATCTCTGTGCACTAGAACATCTAGGCATAAAAACAGTTTTTCCCCATGCCATCTCCAGCTTAAATAGCTAACATATGAATCATTACCTGTGTTCTGTAATTCATTTCCATAAATCATTCTACATCTTTAATTATTGCCTTTCTCAAGTATTATGTAAAAACATATGCATATCTCTTTATTTATACACTTCTATATAGAGTAAAATGCACAAATCTGTACATAAATCAATCTACTGTTCCAGATTCATACACATTTATTGCTAAGTCTTTACTATTTTTTTTTTTTCTGTTCTCATGGCCGGATGTGTATGTATGCATGTACTGTATGTTTGTATGTATGTATGTACTAGGAGCAAAATAAATCCTTGTGTCTTTGCGCACAGCTGGAGAATAAAGCTAATTCTGATTCTGATTCTGATTTATATTAATTAATTAAATAATTAATACGGAGATCGGCTGTAAATAGCGATCTCTCCTTGTTTGATTTAGTTTTGGTTCATAATCTGAATGCAATCTTTCCATTACTTAATTTTCAATTGCTTTAAAATTTATTATCTGAGTGGTCTAGCAGGCGGTATTTAAACGTAGATGGCCAGTTCCAATCCCTGATATACAGTGTTAGTCTTTTTGTAATTGGGTAACTTGTTGACCTAAACTGTTCAGAAAAATTAATGAAAGTTATGTGTGTGAGGATGTAAATTTTGAATGAAGAGAACATTTTTCTAGCTCTGCTTGCATCACTACAGGCCAAAAGTTTTTTTTTAAAGCTCCCAATTATAGATGCTAATATGAAAGTGAAGTGAGGCCAAGTATGATGACGCATACTAGGAATTTGTGCTCTGCATTTAACCCATCCAAGAGCACACAGTAGTCAACACACACACACACACTGTAAACATAGCTGGGGATCAGTTGGGAGTTTGGTGTGGTATTGAGGGTGGAAGAGAGTGCAGGTTATTCACTCCCCCACCTACAATCCCTGCCGGACCTGAGACTCAAACCCTAACCTTCGTGTTATAAGTCAGACTCTCTAACCATTAGGCCATGACTGCCCCGTGGCAGTAATATGCATTACTGTTGCTATTTATTTTGTTCTCTACACAGACTACAGTGCTGTAATCTCACTGCTCAGTCCTGTGAATGTTTGACTTCAGCTTTACAATCCTCAAACTCTGTCCTGAGGGAGCTGGACCTCAGTAACAATGACCTGCTGGATTCAGGAGTGAAGCTTCTTTCTCATGGACTGAAGAGTCCAAACTGTCAGCTGGAGATACTGAGGTTTGAGTTCAGATTATTATTGTTGTTATTTTGCAATGAGTTAATAAAAATGGCACTGCTAAGATTTATTCTGCATGCAATTACAATAAGTTTACTTTTTCAGACTTTCCACATGTAATCTCACTGGTCAGTGTTGTGAGAGTTTGTCTGCAGCTCTGCAGTCTTCAAACTCCTGTCTGAGAGAGCTGGACCTGAGTAACAATGACCTGCAGGATTCTGGAGTGAAGCTTCTTTCTCATGGACTGAAGAGTCCAAACTGTCAGCTGGAGATACTGAGGTAAACGGTTTTAAATTAATGAACAATGCTAAAATCAGTGGCAGACTTAACCAATAAGTGAGGTAAGTGGTAAGTACACTGGGTTCAAGGCAAATTCCAAGCTAAGAACCCTCCCCTCAGAGAGCACGTCAAATATGGATAACGTTTACTCTGTCTGATTATATGTAAGTGTGAAATTTTATTTAGATTTCGTTAGTTTGATAAATTACATAATAATGACACTGAATGTGACATTTGTTCTCAATGGAATGCCAGAACAAAAGACAAAACAAGATTTGAAGGAATGTGATTTATTTTTTATTTTTTTCATATTTATACATACGTATGACCCGTGTGAACTGCATTAACCTGTATGTTGCTAAAAAGAACATTATTTTGTGTATTTGGTGTAATGAAATGGGTTTATGCGGTTTAAGTTTCAAAAAACACATTATTTTCCAAATACTGTACATTGTTTCTCCTCTATGCCCCGCCTTTCTGAAACGCGTAAATTTTTACAAAGCTCATTGTTCGGAAAATTGAGGTGTGCTCTGATTGGCCAGCTATCCAGTGCGTTATGATTGGCCGAATACCTCAAGCATGTGACAGAAACGTTATGCCCCTTACTACTATACTGTGATGCCTTGTGTCCCGGAGCGCCGAGACAAAAACAATAAAACCCATTATAAATGAGGCATTTGTTGCATCCAGTGGGGACATAATTACAGATTATAATGACAATACCAGTGGTTCTTAATTCCAGTCCTCGCGCCCCCCAGCTCTGCATATTTTGCATGTCTCTTTGTTAACACACCTGATTCAGATAATCAGCTTGTTAGAAGTGAGCTCTGTGCATGAACTGTGTTCAGATTGACATGGTCTCTACACAGTGTTCATTGCTTCCTACTCCCTGAGGGATGGGGAAATCTGTTGAAGTTTATTTCATTTCTGAACATTCATTCACAGATTTCATTTAGGAAACAGTCCTCCATAAAATGTGCTGCACATATCTTAATATTGGATATACTATTGGAATATTTGGGTTTAACTGTTCTGAAACAGTGTTGTAAATACAACTTAACCACTGATTTCTAGTTGTGTCCTCTTTTGGAAGACCAATCAAAGTAGTTTCGCTTTCACAAGGAAACACACAGTGTCTCCAAAACATGGCAGCAGCAGCGGCGGCAGCAACAATGAGAATAAAAGTCACGCCTTCTTTCTTTGCATGAACATTTGGGAGGTGTTATGCAAATCTTCCCACATCGTGACGCAGACAAGTGGGGGCATGTTAGAATGAGCCATTTTAGGATGACTTTTAACTTTTAAAGAATATCTCTTTGGATTTGAGACTTTAGTCTTTGCAACTTTACAGATCTTCTTTATACACCAAGAGCTTGTAACACTCCAAAGAGAAAGGAAAAATTGAAATCACATTATATGACCCCTTTAAACAATTACTAAACAAGCTATAAAATGATTTTATTTTATGCATCCAAAATTAACGCCACACATCAAATGGTGATTAAATGAATTGGTGTTGCATTTCAGTTGGCTGTGCAAATTTTGTATGAAATCTAACTGTTTGGGACAGTGGGGGTGTTGATGCTAATCCACCAAGGGACTCGGGTAAAAGTGTGACAGGAGACAGAGAACAGTACTTCCTTTTATCTGAATGCTTCAATGTTCGCACAGATGATACATCAGCATTGATCCACTTCATCAAATATGATACATCTTATGACTACAGACTGTCAAAGGTAATCCTCAGACATTAATTGTGGCTTACAGATGCGGAAATGGGGCTACAGACAGTAGTGGCATGGATGGGCAAAGTGCCAGATTGACAATGTGATACAGATGTAGCAATGTGGTTTTATCTGAAATAGAACAAAATATACGTCAGCTTACTTGCTAGACATGCATCACGAATGAATAACTCTTGTAGCCGACATTATACAGAGACTAGTGTGGCAAACATACGCATGTAAATCAACACGGATATCGGATATTACGGCATCATAAACAGCAAAATTCTACTAAACAAACGAGTGTTCAGTAACAACAACAACAACAACAACATAAACATCTGTCTCTTATAATCATAAGAAAAATCAACTTACATTCAATGACGCACATTACATCTTGAGATGGTAGAGCGAGTGAAACAAAACATAACACTGGAAAGAAGGTAAGAACTAAACTCAACCAGCGTCATACAGTCACAATAAGAATCCTTTTGCAATGTGAACACAGAAAGAAGAGAGAGTGGCCTTTTACTGTGGCCAGCCTAAGGCACACCTGTGCAATAATCATGCTGTCTCAGCATCTTGATGTGCCACACCTGTGAGGTGGATGGATTATCTCGGCAAAGGAGATGTGCTCACTAACACAGATTTAGACAGATCTGTGAACAATATTTGAGAGAAATAGACCTTTTGTGTACATAGAAAAAGTCTTAGAGCTTTGAGTTCAGTTCATGAAAAATGGGGGCAAAAACAAGTGTTGCATTTATAATTTTGTTCAGTGTAATATAAAACAATAGCCTAAATAAAAGTAATGAGTGTACACTGTAACATGAATGCTACAAGTCTAAGAATGTTTAGACCATGTTTATTATACTCTGTTCACAAATAGATTTTTGTAATGTGCTAAACAATAATATTAGTTTCCCAGATATAAAATGTCCTTTTACGATATAACTGTCATGCTAAATGACGAGGAGTCAAATGCAGAACAAAAATCAAATCTGGACAAAAATCAGCAGAGCAGAGAAAGCCAAAGTCAGAAGTAATTGGTGCAGATGGCAACAGACTCTTTGCAGTGCAGGGACCGCAATGGGCAACCAGTCCTCAGAGAAAAATCCAGCAGGAAGAAAACCCAACCAGGCAATCCAAACTGGGATGAGGAAACATGACAAGAGACAAAAACACGGCTAGGAAATACCATCTGAGAATGCACACACACACATAGAATGAGTTGATGAACCAGCGAACAGTGACAGTACCCCTCCTCCAAACTCCTGCTGCTTCCAGGAGAACTTACCTGTTGATTGTAATAATCAATAAGAGAGTGATCCAGAATGTCCTGGCAGGAAACCCAACTTCTCTCCTCTGGACTGTAACCTTACCAGTCCACCAGATACTGAAATCCGCATCTCCTCTGTCTCGAGTCCAGAATACATTTAACCGAATAAATAGTTTCCCCATCTACGAGATGCGGCGGGGGATTGGGGCAGGTGGATTAATAGTGGAGTGAAAAAAAGGTTTCAATTTGGAGACATGAAAAACGGGATGAATTCTCCTGTATGCAGAAGGGAGTTTGAGACGAATCGCCTCTAGGCTAAGGATCCGTGTTACAGTGAACGGTAATGGACAGTGAAGTGAAATTTAGGAGTTCTTGGAAGAAAGCCACACTTTTTTGAACAACAATGTAGATGGGAGGTTTTGACCGGTGGCGGTCGGCCTGCGCCTTAGTCACGCACCCAAGTGAAGGAGAGTCCGCTGAGCTCTCCTCCAAGTTTGACAGCACCTCTGGATGAAAGCATGAGCAGAGGGGACCACGACTTCGGATTCCAGACACTGGGATGGATTGCTGGTATCCTAAACTACACTTAAACGGAAAGAGGCCAGTGGATGATACTGGTAACGAGTTATGCGCATACTCAAACCATAAGAGTTGCTGGCTACAGGAGGATGAACTCAGACAAATTGGGGTCCCCTGTCAGAGACCACATCCATTGGGAGGCCATGAATGTGAAACACGTAATCAATGACAGTAACCGCCGTCTCCTTGGCAGAGGGTAATTTAGGCAAAGGAATAAAATGAGCCGCCTTTGAAAACCGGTCCACCACAGTCAAAACAACCATGTTGCCTTGAGAAGGCAGTAACGAAATCTAATGAGATATGGGACCAGGGTCTCAAAGGGACAGACAGCGGTTGAAGTAACCCTCCTGGAGATCGATTGGAAGTCAATGAGCACACCGAGCAAGCCAAAACAAAACCCTGAATGTCATGAGCCATGGATTGCCACCAGAATCGCTGCTTGACCAGATACATGGTACAATTAACCCCCAGGTGGCAAGCAACATTGGAACAATGACCCCATCGAATAACGTCGGACCGTAGTTCCTCCGGTACAAATAAGCGACTCGGTGGACAATTGGACAGAGGTGTTACCCCTTGTAAAGCTGTACGGACCTTCAATTCGATCTCCCATGTGAGTGTAGAAACAACAACTCTCTCAGGAATGATGCACTCAGGAGTGGACGGATTTTCGGAATGATCAAAACCGAGAGACAAGGCATTAGATGTTTTGATGTTCTTAGAACCTGGACGATAAGAGAACGAAAAAAAAAAAAGTGACAAAAAAAAAAAAAGTTCCCCCGAGCCTGCCTGGAGTTGGCAGATCTGATGTATTCAAGGTTCTTGTGAACAGTCCAAATGATAAAGGGAACCCCCGAACCCTCGAACCGATGACGCCACTCTTCCAACGCTAACTTGACTGCCAGCAACTCTGTTACCAATGCATATCATTAATCGGGAGCTTGGAAAGCCATGGGAGAGTTGGAGGCCAAAAGGCATAACGAGATATTCAAAGTGCCCTCTAGGGGTATTAAACACGTTTTTACACTCATCCCCCTCCCTTATAAAAACCAAATGATAGTCATTACGTAAATCCAGTTTTGTGAAAATGGATGCTCCCTGCAACCTCTCGAAAGCTGAAGACATCATCAAAGGATAAGTATTCTTTACCGTGATGTGGTTAAGCCCTCTATAGTCAATTCATGGCCGCAGCAAACCATCCTTTTCCACACAAAAGAATCCTGCCCCTGTGGGAGAGGAAGGACAGATGAGCCTGGCTGCTAGAGAATCAGAAATATATTTCTCCATGGCCTCCATTTCTGGAACAGAAAGCGAATATAACTTGGCCTTAGGTGGAGACGTACCTGGTAATAGATCTATAACACAGTCATAGGGATGATGTGGAGGAAGAGAAGCATCCCGGGACTTACTGAACACTTCCTTCAGGTCAAGGTACTCCTCAGGCATGTTAGGCAGGCTCACCGACTCATCCTGCAACACAGAACAAGACACAGACGAACAAGCAGACAAGCAGCATGACAATAGTTGCTCCATTCAGAGATGGTCCCAGTCTATGCATGGACAATGACGAACAAGCCAAGGGTGACAAAGAACAATAGGTCCCAGCGGAGAGTCAGTGAGCAGGAACGATAACTTCTCTGAGTGATTACCAGAAGTAATGAGGATTACCAGGTCAGTGGTGTGTGTGATAACAGGCAGGTTCTGTCCTGTAAGAGTATTAACTATAATTTCATGTTTAAGAGGAAGTATGGGAAGCCAAATTACAGTCCATAAAATTACCTTCCGCTCCAGAGTCCACAGGTGCCTGACAGGAATGAAAATGGGAAGCCCACTGCAGTCTAACAGGGAGGAGAATGGTAAAAGAGGATTTTTCCAAGGTAAATCCCCCCGACAATAACCTCAGTCCTACTGCCAGACTTGGCCTTTTACGGGGCAGTTAGCTGCAATGTGTCCAGCAGCACCACAATAGAGACACAGTCCTTTTAATCTCCAATGATCCTTTTCCTCCCGTATTAGGTGGTAGACGGGGCTCGCTCTGATGGCTCGTCATCACTGGTGTGGTGCAGTGGGCACCCTCATTGTTTCGGTCTTTAGATGTTGAAGTTGGGCAGTGAGCTTGGACACCTGCACTACCAAGGCTTGCACCGCATGACCCGTAGCAACCATTTGTTCATCTTGACAATCCATGCGAGCACTGTTGCTTGACAGGAAATCCCGTAGATCAGAAGCATTCGCTGAATCCATTTCAGTCAGATCGTTCTGTCACGCTAAATGACGAGGAGTCAACTGCAAATGCAGAAAACACAATTTACTAGAACAAACTCAGGACAAAATCAACAGAGCAGAGAAAGCCAAAGTCAGAAGTCGTGGGTGCAAATGACAACAGTCTATTGGCAGCGCAGGGACCACAATGGGCAACCAGTCCTCAAAGAAAAATCCAACCAGGCTAGAAGCAGGTAATCCAAACTGGGTTGAGGAAAGACGACAAGAGAGACAAAAACACAGCCAGGAACCACACCGCCTGAGAACACCAACAATCTGACAACACAGGACAAAAAAGCATAGGCATTAAATAGGAAACCTGATGAGCTCCAGCTGGTTCTGATCAAATAATCAGCCGTGGACACACACACACACACATAGAGAATGAGTTGATGAACCAGTGCACTGTGACAAGTATAAAGCATGCGCGAGTCTATAACTACAAAATCTATATAAATATAGATGCTCCTGATATTAACTTGATCACAAATGTTTGTTTGTTTGTTTTTTGGTTGGTTGTTTTTTTGTTAGTGATCAGATATACCTGCACCACAGATGAATCACTTTAGTCTTTTCAAACTGTTTTCCTCTGAGAGCACTGTACCAAAATCAGATTTTCAACTACACTGATATTCTATGGTAAAACAAGTTCCTTGAATACTGGTGATGTTTGTTGTTGTTGTTGTTGTTGATCTTGAATCCATAGAAAGAAGCAGCAAACACTTAAATATCATGTATGGTTTACTTGTTTCACTTGTTGAACAGAATCTGTTTTCAGGAATGACTCAAAGTCTGTTCACATCTCTGTTGTTAGATTAGTGTGCTAAATCATGTGTCTTTGACCTCCATTATGTATGTTTTGATTATACTGTGTTGTAAATAAAATACAAATAATAATAAAAAAAAATATTATTTAAATCTTCTCACATTCTGTCTTACCTGCCTCACAGTCACATGACTCACTGATGGCCCATTAGGAGACGGCCCTTTGCCCTCAGGTGTGAATCACTAAATATTTATGGCCATTGTCACTCCCTCACATAAAACTTGACAATCACAAAACATGTCTTACAAAATTTAAATCAATATTTTTTTTTTTCTGGGAATAAGTAAGGAAAGTGATCATTTTGATGTAAATATTCTAGCCTACAAGACTGATTACTCAAAAGTCTTATTCAGAACTATTTAGTATGGGTTTTATGGCCTTATTTCAGGTAAAAACAAAAATCCCAAAACTTGCAAACGTACATCCATCTTGCTCACATATTATTGTAGCACAGTTTGTGCTGAATACAAAAACAAAAAACAAAAAAACATGTTGGCCAATAGTATGTTATAAGTAGCTGAAATAAGCACAAATGTCAGGGCATGTCAAAAAATCTCAAGAGGTCCAAAATCATCTCAGACCCCAGACGCTTAATTATAGAAATGTGATAGTGTGTTATGTGTATGCCAGGTTAAACAGATGGGTCTTTAATCTAGATTTAAACTTACAGAGTGTGTCTGCCTCCCGAACAACACTAAGTAAGTTTGGCCTCTAAATAGGAAAAGGATCTGCTGCCCGCAGTTGATTTTAATATTCTAGGTATCATCAAATGGCCAGATTTTTGAGATCACAGCGGACTTGAAGGACTATAATATGATATGAGCTCGCTCAAGTATTAAGGAGCTAAACCATTCAGGGCTTTATAAGTAATTACCAAGATTTTAAAATGTATTCGTTGTTCAATAGGGAGCCAGTGCAGAGTTGACAGAGCCGGGCTTTTCAATGGAAAGACTGCTATCAAATAGCACAACAAGATTCCTGACTGATGATGAAGGATTAACAGAGCAGTTATCAAGTGTAAGACAGCGTTTTAGGTTATACATGCAGAGGATTTTGGTCCAATAATTAAAACCTTAAGCATTCCGTTAGGTTTTTCAAATTTGTAGGTTTCATCGGGCTGTGACAAAATATAGAGCTGGGTATCATCGGCATAACCAGTGAAAGCTAACATTGTGTTTCTTGATGATATCTCATAAGGGTAACATGTAAAGTGTGAAAGCAACAGTCCTAGTACTAAGCCTGTGGGACTCCATACTGTACTTGTGATCAAAATGATACCTCTTCATTCACTGCTACGAACTGAGGAGAGTCAGATAAGTAAGATTTGAACCATGCCAATGCAATTCCACTAATGACAAAATAATTTCTACTCAAAAGAATGTTGTGGTCGATATTGTCAAACACAGCACTAAAGATCCAGTAGCACTAATAAAGAAATACAACCACGATCAGAGGATAAGAGCAGGTCATTTGTAACTCTGATGAGAGCAGTATCAGTACTAATGATATGGTCTAAATCCTGACTGAAAATCCTCAGAGATAACATTTCTCTCTAAGAAGGAACATAGCTGAGAGGATACTGCCTTTTTTAGTAATGTTGACAAAAAAAGGGAGATCTGAGATCGCTCTGTATTTAACTAATTCTTCAGGATCAAGTTGTGCTTTTTTAATGAGATTCTTAATAACAGCCAATTTGAAGGTTTTAGGGACATACCCTAAATACATTGATGAATTAATAATATTCAGGAGAGGATCTATGACTTCTGGAAGTACCTCTTTTAGTAGCTTGGATGAAATAGGGTCTATCATACATATTGTAAGTTTTGATGATTTGACAAGTTTATACAATTCTTCTTGTCCTATAGCAGAGAATGAGTGGAATTGTTCCTCAGGGGATCTACAGTGCACTATCTGATGCGATACTGTGGCTGACGGCTGCATGGTTATAATTTTGTATCTCTAATTGTATCAACCTTGGAAATAAAGAAGTTCATAAAGTGTAAGACTCCTCCTGCAATGACTCTCCAAGCCATTCGTGGGCACCCCCTGTTCTTTACTGTGAGAACTCTCTGAGCCACTAGGTGGCACTACCTACTGTGAACTCTTTAGTTAAGACTGTTCATCAAGTTAATTTGTTCCACTTGTATTTTGTCCTATATAAGTTTGGCAGTTTCATTGAGCTGTGTTCAGTTTTGAGCATACCCAGTATGGATTACCTGAGTTCTAGAATAGTTAAGTGATGTTTCACTGTTTCCATTTGACCTACATTATGTTTTGTTTTGTAAAACTATAACTGATCTTATGTTTGTATTTGAGTACTGAGACAGTAAAGACTGGCCGCTTTGAGTTATGAGCCTCAGAGTTTGCCTTTCCTTCTGCACATGGGTCTTCTATAAAACTGTCTTCTCCAGTAGACCAGAGGTAAAGAAATCTGACTAGGAGACCCACTTCAGACACCTTATGTCAGTCCATTGTGACAAATTCATTACTGCTGTATTGTTGGGAAAGGTCTGCATCTGTTTATGCTTTATTTTTTGTTAATTTAGACACTGCATTGAATAAATGCATGGGGTTGTGTTTGTTCTCTTCTAAGAGAGACAGAAATTAAGTAGATCTAGCAGTTTTTAGAGCTTTTCTATAAGTAGAAGTACATTCCCTCCATGCAATACGAAATGCCTCTAGTTTTGCTTTATTCCAGCTGCGCTCCATTTTCTGGGCTGCTCTCTTTAAGGCACGAGTGTGCTCATTGTACCACAGTGTGAGACTGTTTTCTTTAATCTTTTTTAAGTGTAAAGGAGCAAGTCTCAGAAAAGAGAGAGTCAATAGTTTCTGTTAGACCAAGTTTTTCTGAGTTATAGTATATGCTGAGGTATTGGGATAAGTCAGGAAGATTATTTACAAAGCAGTCTTTTGTGGCGTGATGGTTCTACCATATTTGTAAAAAGAAGTTGAATTTGTAGCTTTAGCATTATGGAGTAAGAGACTAGATAATGATCCGAGATATCATCACTCTGCTGTAGAATATCAATGCCATTAACATCAATTCCATGTGGTAGTATTAAATCTAAAGTATGATTGCGACAATGAGTAGGCCCTGACACGTGTTGTCTAACCCCAGTGGAATTCAGAATGTCTATTAATGCTGATCCCAATGCATCTTTTTCATTATCAACGTGGATATTAAAATCACCAACAAATAAGACTTTATCTGCAGCCAGCACTAGCTCAGATAGAAAATCAGAAAATTATTTGATAAAGTCTGTATTGTGCCCTGTTGGCCTGTATACAGTAGCCAGTTCAAACATCACAGGGGATTTATCATTAACACTTGTTTCTTTGGATAATGTTATTTGAACCACCATTACTTGAAATACCGTAAATATTACTATAAATTGAACCAACAATTGAAGCTCCCCCTTTGCCTTTTGGACGCTGCTCATGTTTATATTTAATTTTGGGGGGTAGACTCATTTAAAATAATGTAATCATCTGGTTTTAGCCAGGTTTCTGTCAAACAGACCATATGTAAGTTATGATCTGTGATCATTTCATTTACAAAAAGAGCTTTTGTAGAAAGTGATCTGATATTCATTCAGCCAAGCTTTATCAAAAGTTTATCTGTATTATATCTGTTTTTTATTTGTTGAAAATCAATTAAATTG
Source organism: Cyprinus carpio (assembly GCF_018340385.1). Taxonomy (NCBI): domain Eukaryota; kingdom Metazoa; phylum Chordata; class Actinopteri; order Cypriniformes; family Cyprinidae; genus Cyprinus; species Cyprinus carpio. The sequence continues at coordinate 5,737,546 of NC_056585.1, forward strand.
TTACATTTAAATTGTTTTGGATGTTTTTTCTTGTATTTGCTAGTTTGGGGAACAGACACAGTCTCTATAGTATGATATCTAGGTGAAAGTGTCTCTAAGTGTTGAGAATTAACTGACTTCTGTGATGTGAGGTGGCTAGCAGACAGTCGGTTTAGCCAGTCTGTCAAGTACAAACTGTAAGACTATGTGCCATATTCTAGAGAGAAGAGCAGCACCACCCCTAGAGGGATGAAGACCATCTCTTTTTAACAGGTCAGGTCTGCCCCAAGAACTTGTCTAGTTGTCTATGAAACCTATGATATTCTGCGGGCACCACTTAAACATCCAGCCTTTGAGTGACAACAATCTGCTACGTATCTCATCACCACAGTAAGCAGGGAAGGGGCCAGAGCATATTATAGTGTCTGACATCTTACTTGCAAGTTCACACATCTCTTTAACGTTAGTTTTAATGATCTCCGACTGGCAAAGTCAGACATAATTAGTGCCAACGTGAATAACAATCTTACTGAAGTTATGTTTAGTATAAGCCAGCACTTTTAAATTTGCCAAGATTTCAGGCACTCTGGCTCCTGGTAAACATTGGACTATGGTGGTTGGTGTCTCTATTTTCACGTTCCGTACAATAGAATAGCCAATAACTAGGGCCCCTACAGGTTTCTCATTAGGTGCAACACTGAGTGGGGAGAACCTGTTTAGTGTTTTGATCGAAACGGAACGGTTTTGTCCCGCAACTATGCTGCCTCACAGTCACCCAGTTGCCCTGCTGTGGGGCGACTTGTTACAGTTGTAAAAATGACAGCTTTGTTCTAACATTTAGGGGGTTTGGCATTACGGCACATTTGTTTCCAGGTTGGAATGTTAAAGAAGGCGACACACACGTCTCCCGGAAATCATGTACAGTACCCAATCTGATGATGATTTCATAACTCCCGAAGTGTTTCCAATGTTGTGTGCCATATGCATCAGATGTCAGCCAATGGTCCATAGGCGTGACATCTGAGGCTGAGACTAGGGTTGGGCCGATGCCATCGTTCATCGCCGATGGCTGCAGACATCAAAACAACTCTTTAATACTGTGCTGTTTCTACCCACTTTCGGTGTTTTCGGCTTCCCATGCTCAACTGTGGATGAGTACGGACCAGACGAGCTCGACACATGCACAGTAGTTTTATTAAAGCAGATTAGTCTCAATAATAATTCAAGCAAAAGGCAAGATTATTATAAGATGTAAATATATATTCACAAAAAAACAATACACGTGCACAAAATAAGAATATATATATTTATAAAATACCTTTCACAAATAAAAAACACAGTTTGCAGATGTACAACTATGTATGAAAAGTTTGAATTTTTAAAGGGATCATATGACATTGCTAAAAAAAATAACATTATTTTGTGTATTTGGTGTAATGAAATGTGTTTATGCGATTTAAGGTTCGAAGAACACATTATTTTCCAAATACTGTACTTTATTGTTTCTCCTCTATGCCCTGCCTTTCTGAAATGTGTCGCTTTTTGCAAAGCTCATCGTTCTGAAAAGCAAGGTGTAAGCTGATTGCCCAGCTATCCAGTGCATTGTGATTGGCCGAATACTTCAAACTTGTGGAAATGTTATGCCCCTTACCATACTTTGATGCCATGTCCCGGCGCAATGAGACAAAACCAATAAAACCCATTATAAGGCATTTGTTGCATTCAGTGGGGACATAATTTACTGAATATAATGCCTTTTTATGCCGCGTAAACAAAAACCATGTCTGCATTTTTTATCTGAGAAATGACAAACAACAAGCACTACTCTACACTACTCAAAACTTGCATTTGAATCATCAGTGGAAAATTCTTTAAATATGAAAACATACTTAGAGGTTGTGAGTCAGAACAGACGACATTGTAGGCTTCTCTCCCAGGTTCAAGCAATAGTCCTCCATAAAATGCATTGCACAAACACGAATATTTGGTTTGAACTGTTCTGGAACAGTGTTGTAAATACAACTTAACCACTGATTTCTAGTTGTGTCCTTTCGGAAGGCCAAACAAAGTATTGTCGCTTTCGCAATGAAACACACAGCGTCTCCATTACATGGCGGCGGCAACAATACTACAGCAAGAATAAAAGTTACACCTTTTTTCTTTGCATGAACATTTGGGCAGTGTTATGCAAATCTTCCCACACAGTGATGTAGACATGTTGGGGCATGTTTAAACGAGGCGCTTTAGGAGGGCATGGACAAGTTTTACATTTTAAATAGAATATCTCTTTGGGTTTGAGACTTTAGTCTGTGCAACTTTAGGGATTTTATCTATTCACAAACAGCTTGTTACACTCCAAAGAGAAAGGAAAACTTGGAATGGACTGTGAATGTGTGAATTTGAACTACTTGCAAATAATAATTTGTTTTTAAATATGCATACATTCACTCTTATTTGTATGACTCTGTTAACGTTTATTGTCTAAATGTTAATAATATTTATTTTTTAACTTGAAATTACAGCCAGTTACTTCTTAGTTTTTTAAACAGTTAAAAATAAATAATATCTAATGAGAGGCTGAAATAGGTATAAATGTTCAAATAACAATTCCTATGACACAAATAAATATAAATGCGCCTCATGACTTAACTACATGGAGGAAAAGTAAAACTAATACTTTTACTTTGGTGCACTTCCACAGACACTTTTGTTACTTTTGTGAATGAAAAATAACAGCTGCAAATACAACCTTCAAAAGTCAGTGTGTGATAGTAATGTTTGATTACCAAACTAATGTCATGTGGACTGTTGTTGTATGTCTTTGTAGACTGTCTGGCTGTATGGTGACAGAGGAAGGCTGTGGTTATGTGTCTTCAGCTCTGAGTTCAAACCCCTCACACCTGAGAGAGCTGGATCTGAGCTACAATCACCCAGGAGATTCAGGAGTCAAGCTTCTCTCTGAGAAATTGAAGGATCCAAACTGCGCACTGGACAAACTCAAGTATGTCAAGTAAGAGGAGTTTTTGATAAACTCCAAAAACAGCATTATAATCTTCACTTATTACAAAAACAGGTACACTTTATATACTTTGTACATTTCAAAAGTTATTTTGAGAATTTACAGGGGCATAGCTGTAGTTATACTACAGGGCGAACCTTCTAAGGTGTGCAATTATTTCCAGTAAATGCACAGCAGAAACTTGAAAGTCAATGCTGCACTGTGACTTCATCAGTAAAATAATTTTGGAACTTGTCTGAAAATGGGATTGTATTAGGTGAGGTCCGATATCTAGCTTTCCTCAAGGTGTGTCTGTCATAACAAAGGATCCAATCCATATACACAATTGTATATGGGCTTTACAGATTTAATCCATATTCACCATATTGAGTGTGTATATATGCAGATATATGAGTTTTTGTGTGTATGTGTGTGTTACCTACAATAGAATGAGAATAAAATATATGAATTAACTCAAGTATTATCCAAAGGCATTATTTACATGAACAATTTATTCTCAGGTTAATTAAAAAAAGTGAACTTTAAAGATGAAAATGTATTCAAACACAGAACTGCTTATGAGATAAATTACATAAACAATGTAAACATAAAAATTGTGTATATGAATTTCAATATAAAGTTCTAACTTCAAATAAGAGAGAGATTTTGGTTGCTAAAAATAATATATAGAGACATGCAAAAAAAAGTATTGGATTAGAGAAAATAACATTATCCTTGAAGAGTAATACAGAATATCATGGCAGGGCATATTCAAATGCAATTATGCAGCTGTAACACTATTAAATGGTTAACACATAATGACAGAATAATGTGTATACATCATTATGATATATGTCTTATGCTGCACTTCATACACAGGTAAATCACATCTGTTCATTGAAGGCACACATCAACGTTGTTGGCAATGTTGATGTATTTGGTCTTGGCGGGAATAGGTCTGCTGTGCTGCTGCTGCTAGCCAAGAGGCATATAACATACATGAAATAACCCCCCAACAAAAGCAGGAGACAAAGAAAAAAAAATGGCTTAACACAATAGTAGCCTATGACTATGTGTGCCTGGGCTACTGTGCCTATTGGCTCGACACTAGTGGCCTATGACAATGTGTGCCTGGTCACCTTGACGAATGTCTTAACTCTAAGCTGCAGTGCTTCTCAACCACATTCCTGGAGCCCTCAACACTTACATGTTTGCATGTCTTATTAATCAAACACACCTGATTGGGGGCATCAGCTCATTAGTAGAGACTGCAAGATCTGCAATTGGTGTGTCAGACAAAGGAGAGATGCAAAATGTGCATCCAGGAATGTGGTTGAGAACCACTGCTATAGTGGCTTATGACTATTGCCGCTTTTCACTTCGTGGTACGACTCGGCTCGGCACGGCTCAGTATTGTGATGGTCCGGTGCGGCACAGCTCGGCACGGTTTGCATTTCCACTGCAGTTTAGTATCGCTTTAGAGTGGGTGGGATTATTCACATGTCATTATACGTAGTTGCGCGCTTTACTGCCACGATTCCTAAAAAAACTTTTTCATTCCGTGTCGCCCCATCAAGCTCTCGCTGGATCCGCTCCTCTGCTGTCAGCGAGAGGGACGTCTGTACTTCCACAACAGACAACAAAACTTTTTGGTTGAAAAGGTGCGCTCGTTCGAAACAGTTCGTTCGATCGTTGGCTAGCTGTGCTGATTTAAATCTAGCGGTCTTTTGTGTTTGTGTCGCAAGTTCAGTGACGTAGGTAGTGACAATTCTCTACGGCCAATCCGTGATCAGCAGAGCTTACATGTCAGGTGTTTTGGTAACGTAGCGTTTCCTTGGCACCTCAACCGAGGAGGTCTACAAAAAAGTACCCCAGGTACAGGTAATAATACCCAGTGGAAAACCCCCCAGAAGTGAACCATACCGAGCCGTACCACGCAGTGATAAGTGCCATAATGTGTGGCTTGAGCACCTTGCGATAGCTTAACACTATTGCCTATGACTATATGTTCCTGTTACCTTCCGAATGGCTTAACTGTAGTGGCATTGACTGTGTAGGCCTGGGCTACCTGCCAAAAGGTTAACTCTAGTAGCCTATGACCTATGTGTGCCTTGGCTACCATGCGGAATGCTTAACTCTAGTGGCCTATGGACTATGTCGTGCCTTGGCTACCTTGCTGAATGACTGGCTCTCAAAACATGCACCATGCATTACCAACATTATATGTTGCACAAGCTGTAGCAGTCAATGAACAATCCTGGCCCATACCTTAACCACCTTGTGGTAAAATACAATTCTAATAATAATTCTGACTATACCCTAGACATAATCTTAATCTCTTATCGATTAAGTGAAAAGCTTTTGAGCCATGACTCGGAAAGACTCGGCATCTTGCTCTGATACCGTGTAGTAGCTTAAATCCACTGCAACACATCTAAGCAGATCCTTTGATGATTTTGATTTTCCTCAGAAAAGAAAGAATGAAGCACTTTATTCAGCACGAGATTTCATAAACATGAGTAGCTTCTCATTTTATTATTTATATATATCTTGTACCCAGTTTTTTCACAATACGTGTAACATTATTCTGTTACTATTTTAGACTTGGTTTTCCAATGACTTTTTCCAAACTATAATTCCTGAGCGCGAAATGTTAAGCAAGTGACCATATTATGAAGTTTCAATAACAATATCCACTACTATCAACCATTCAAAAGCTGATGGAAATAATATAAATGTAACAAATAATGTAACGGTACCAATGTAACAACAATGCTGTTCTTTTCAATTTATCTCCCCTAAAAACGCTGAAGAACAATATTCCTCAGTCTTTTCAACATTAAGATAATAAAAATCATGATAATAATAACAAAATTTTATAAAATTAAGTTTGTAGAAATAAGGTTTTAAAGGGTTTGTTCAGGCACCAAAAAATTACAATTATGTCATTAATACTCACCTGCATGTCGTTCCAAACCCGGAAGAACCGCCGTTCATCTTCGGAAACACAGTTAAAGATATTTTTAGATTTAGTCAGAGAGCTTTCTGTCCCTCCATTGAAAATGTATTATGTACGGTATACTTTGTCCATTTCCAGAAAGGTAATAAAAACATCATCAAGTAGTCCATGTTTGAGGTCCGTTAGAATGATTGAAGGCTCGAAAATACATTTTGCTCCAAAAATAACAAAAAATTACGACTTTATTTCCGCTTTTTCTTCTCTATCCGGGTCTGTTGTGAACGCGCCTGCTGTTGACTGTTGACGTATGACGCTGCTGACAGTGTTTCTATGATGCGCCCAATAAACAAAGAAAACACGTCAGCAGCGTCGTACGTCAGCGGCTGTCACTACAGTGTTGTGAACGCGCTTACAAACAGAACCGGAGAAAAGAGAAGAAAAAGGATGAATAAAGTCGTAATTTTTGTTATTTTTGGACCAAAATGTATTTTCGATGCTTCAATAAATTCTACACCGGAACCTCTGATGTCACAGGACGACTTTTGATGATGTTTTTATTACCTTTCTGGACGTGGACAGTATTACCGTACATACATTTTCAATGGAGGGTCAGAAAGCTCTAGGACTAACTCTAAAATATCTTAAACTGGTGTCCGAAGATGAACGGAGGTTCTTACGGGTTTGAAGGTTTGGACGAATGAGGGGCTGGAGTCATTAAATGACATTAATTTGGAAGGTTTTTGGCTGAAACTAACCCTTTAAAAGGATTTCTGAAAGGGATTGTGTGAACTGGAGTAAATGATGCAAAAAAAATTCAGTTTGAAAGTCAGCTTTGATTGTTACTAATTAAACTGTTTAAAACTGCACTCACAAGTTGAATATTAAATTATGTTTGTGGAATAATTAAATATATGTCTAAAGAAAACTACCAAAAACAATAAAACAATTAATATACATTTATTTTGCCCCTCAACATTCTTTCTTGAAAACTCTCCCTCTCAGTTACACAGCTGACTCGAATGGCGCATTATGCAGCTCATTATTGTGGGTCTTTGTCTTCTCAGGTCGTGAATCAACAATTGATTATTCCTGATAGTGATCGACATACGCGCATCCTGACTTTTACCAACAAAAAGTGTCTTAGAAAATTGTAATCAATATATTGTTTTCTGTAAGTGAGGTAAAACAAGATATTTTACATAATTAGAAAGAAAAATTCTAGGCTACAAAGCTCCAGTTCTCAAAAGTCCAGGGAAACCAATGTTCTGTATGTGTGTTTATTGCCGTCTATTCAAGTGATTTAACATTTTTAGTTTTACCACTAAACCACGCCATAACATTTTTTTTCTCAACAAAGACCAATCATGTACATACATGCTGTCTCACATATTAATTATAAGCCCAGTTTGTGCTTGATTACAGTGAGAAATTAGACTTTAGGCCATTTAGATATTTATAAGGAAAAACAGGAAACAAAAAGCAACAAATGTCAGGGGCATGACCAAACACTTCCCCAGGCCCCAAAAAAATTTACCCTTAGACTCCAGAGGGTATAATGCATGAGTTGACAGCACGATCAACTTCATTTTGTTCTTCAGTGGGAAACCAAGTAGGCCGTACACCGTCATTTTTTGCTTATAAAGATAAAACTAATACTTTCATTCAGAACTGTAATATCGGTCTACTTCTATTTGTGTGACTGCACTCAACAGTATCAACAAAACGTTGTGCTTTTATAAAAATAGAGAAAAACAAACAGAATGCGTTTGCCTTCTAGTGTGATTGGTGAACAGGGAACTGTTCAGCTCAGGCTGAAATCAAAAGGCTTCTAAAATCAGGCTATTGTTTAGCTTTCTGCCGTGTCCGATAAAAACTGATGGTTTATATTCACAATAAGCTGACAGAATACATGTAAGATTGGCTTGATGAACGTAAGCTAACTAATGGGGACAGTAAGGACATTAATATGATGTATAGAATAAGGCGGTGGGTTCATATTTAAGAAACAACTTTTGTGCTTTATATTACTATACAGCAAAAATTTATTTTGTTCCATTAATAATTTTATGTGAGATTGAAAAATAAAACAGTGCTATTAATTCATGTAGGCTATCATCAAAAAAAGCAGCAGCAAAAAAGCACTCTACTGCTCACTGGCCAGTCCCGTTCATTACAAAAATTATATATTATACAAACCCCAATTCCAAAAAAAAAGTTGGGAAACTGTACAAAATTGTGAATAAAATACAGAATGCAATTATGTGGGAAGTTTCAAATTTTCATGATTTTATTTATAATACAACATAGATGACATATCCAAATGTTTTTTTAAACCCTGAGTAAATGTATATTTTTTTTTAAGGGAAAAAATAAGTTGATTTTAAATTTCATGGCATCAACACATCTCAAAAAAAGTTGGGGGGGACCAAGGCCATGTTTACCACTGTGTGGCCTCCCCTCTTTCTTTTCTATTAACAAGTCTGCAACGTCTGGGGACTGAGGAGGACAAGTTGCTCAAGTTAGGAATAAGGAATGTTGTCCCCCATTCTTGTCTAATTACAGGCTTCTAGTTGCTCAACTGCCTTAGGTCTGTCTTTGTCGCATCGCTTCCTATTTATGATGCACCAAATGTTTGTTTCTATGGGTGTGAAAGATCCTTGGACTGCAGGCTCTGGGCCCTTTCAGTACCCGGAATCCTTCTTCTTATGCAGCCATGATGTTTGTAATTGATACAGTATGTGGTCTGGCATTGTCATGTTGGAAATGCAAGGTCTTTCCCCTGATACAAGAGACGGACGTCCTGGATGGGAGCTATGTTGTTCTAGAACTTGGATATACCTTCAGCATGATGGTGCCTTTCCAGATGTGTAAGCTGCCCATGGCCACACGCACTCATGCAAAACCCCATACCATCAGAGATGCAGGCTTCTGACACTGAGCACTGATAACAAACCAGAGGCAGCAATATCTGCAGAATGGAAAAGGGTTGACAATACACCAAACATAAAATATCAATTTTATTTAAATTTTCATTTTTGTTTCAGAGGAAAAAGCAATGTTAGGAATGTGAGGAATCTCTCCATTATGACCGGTTTGAAGCAGAAAGAAAATTATGCAAACGCCGTTATATATGCTTTAAAAAACTTTAAACAGAGATGTCTAGTAGCCTATTGGATGTGCCTTTAGAGAGAAATACAACCTTCATTCAAATTTATATAATCTGGGAGTATTTGCTTCGTTTTGTACTGGTTCTTTAAAAGTAAACATTTTTCTCATGTATGTGATGTACCCCAGTTTTTCTTTACTTCATTATCAGGAAAAAAATTCAAGTGATCACACAGGCGCCTCCCTGTCAGGCATGTGCATTAATACTTTTCCGCACAAACACTTAAATATGAATAGTAATAAAGCACATTTATTTTAGGTTAATGCCACAGTATGGGATCCGCATTAAAATAAATCTTCACAAGTCTACATCCGAGACAGGTGCAGTTATAACCTGTAAATTGAAGGCTATTAGACATTTTAAAATGATCTGCCGTTTGTTGATCATTAGTGCTCTTTTCATAAACATGTTTTAATAACTCTCATATTCTTTTTTTTTTTTATAAATCGTTTATGCATTAAATAATAAAGTACAAACGCAGGTTAAGTTAATAAGATGGAAGTTTCACATTTTGCATGTGCATTACAAAGTAAATAATTTTTTTACATGCAATTATCCAAAATAAAACCAAACAAGATTTGTTATGAAGATAAAATAAGTAGACAAATAAGAATAAATGCTGCGCGTTAAACTCAGCTTCATGCGCGCCACGCAAATCTTGCACTCTAATTATTTTAAGGAATATGATACACACCTGCATTTAAATATGTATGAAAGCAAGTAAAGAAGGCTCCCTTTAAAATCACTGAAGTGGTCAATTAATGAAGCTCTTTTTTACATTGTGTGCATTTTGGTCATTATAATGAGAGATCTTGAGTTTAAACGTGAGGACGTTTTATTAATCGGTCCATTCTTTAGAGTTTCAAGGATTTAGCTAAATCGTGCAGGTTTAATTTATTCGTTTCTTGTTTAAGTTAGGCCTAAATAATGGGAGTGAAATTATACAGTGCCTCACGTTTTACTAAAATAAAGGAAATAATTTATAAAACGCGACAATTTCTTAATCAGTGTACAGACAGATATCTTTTCCCCCAAGAAGTTATTTGTCAAATAAAGGACAAGTAACGAATAACAAAGTATGTGCGTGACAAAAATGCAAACTGTTTTATTAAAGGAATTTTAAAATATAAATTAAAAATGTATTTGTGACAAATATAGGCCTAATGTGTGAGAATATTTTGCATATAAATCCATGTAGCCTAGCTCACTAAAATAGGCTACCACTTTAATGCTCCGATGCAAAGTAGTTAAACCACCATTTCTTTAGGATAATATAACACATAATTCATATTATATAAATAATACTGCACACCTATTAAATGTTTCAAATCTAGAATATGGTGTAATACTGTGAAGCTAAGAGAAAATATAAGCACAGGCTCTTAGGCTTGACATTTATCCTGCTTGAATTCATCCTAAGAAACACACATAACTTCATAAGTACTAAACTTTCATCTGTGAATATTCAATATTTTAACTACAGTGTTTTTCTTTCGTTTTCCCCAACTGCAGCCGTCAAATGTAACACATCGGTGAGGCAAAGCTGACGGCTATTTGCGAAAATGAAAAAAAAAAAGCGCCACTCAGTGGTCAAAAGCTGCAAATGCTTATTTTGGTTGGCCACCTACTGTAAGTGGTTGCAAACAATATATTTTAGCTACATTTAAATAAACAAAATGTTGAAAGATAGTAAACTAAATTTGTTTATTTTAATGTAGCTAAAATAAATTGATTGCAACCACTTAGCTTAAAAAAAAAGTAAATTCAATGAATCATTTTGTTTTGTTATAGTTACTAGTTAATATATTATTAATCAGTTATGAATCATTGAAATGTCAACACTGTGGAATTCCCTGTATGACATTGTCTAACCGTTAGGATATTAATTGCAATCATCTATCGTTGGTCGGCATGGGTTGAGACATAACCCTAACTTTTCAGAACTGAATCAATTAAAACGGTTTAGAATAATTGAATAGGCCTGCATTTGAGTAAGCCAATTTCAATTTCTCAAATGCAATTTGTCATTCATTGTGCAAATAATATTCTCAAACTTCTTGTTGTTGCTCATGAGCTAGAAGCTACTCACTGCCTGCATATGTCCTCTTCTTGCTTCCTCTTTATGGTCTGCACAGCAGTGACAGAAGCTGCGGCCTCCTCACCTTCTCTTGTTAAACAAGTTCCAATCAATCCTTCTCCATTTCTTGGGAGGCGCCGGATTTTACCTAGAATTGTAACACTCAGAGTACCACAAGCATCAAAATTGACCCTTCGAGGAATTGTGACCATGGGTTGTATTTGAACGTCTGTTCTTCATTTAAATTCTACCTTCTAAACCATCTAACCAATTTATCTGTTATTTAATTTAGAAGCATTTGAAAGGAAATGTATGGAGTCCATCTTACCTTAAGTCCTTTTAGCCCGTGGAAGGAATGGTCCCTCCGTCAAATGGGGATCTGCCAGTCTGGCAGATTTCCTCCATTATTTAATTTCTCTAGTCCCCTAGAACTTTTTGGCACCGGACTTAAGTTTAACTGGGGGGCATCTCTGGCGGGACACTTATGTCTCAAGCATCACCCTGTTGCGTTGGGTGATGTCTCACCCCTTTTGAACACTATCACTTGGGATTAAGATCTCTAGTGCTCTACTAACCATCTGCACAGCAGTGTGACCAGACAGACTCCAAACAATGCCTTTGAATATGCTTTAAATATGCTGATTACTTCATGTGTACTTCATGCTTTAACCATGTATCGTTATTAGTATTTCCGGACAGATGTCTTGTTCATGTATTAAACTCCCTAAGGTTAGCATTTCTGTTCCCTAGCACGTACTCAAAAGTTAGGCCTGCAAGAAAAAAAAGGGGTTGGACATTATTTGTAATCAACTGATTTCATGATTAATTTAAAATTGATTAAAAGTAACATTTCCTTCACACCATACAATTGCACATATCAACAGATAAGACAGATTTGCAGAAACCTCAATCAAAAGAAGATTAATTGTTTACTGATTCACTGTGACATTGTGTGTTCTGTAGTGTGGATCATGGAGGAGAGATCAGGATTACAGCAGGACAACGCAAATGTATGTATATACTCTCTCTCTCTCTCTCTCTCTCTTCTCTCTCCTCTCTCTCTTTCTCAAACACACACACACAACACCCACACAAAACACACACACACACACACACACACACACACACACACACGCACACACACATACACACACACACACACACACACACACTGGTAAACTGTACTGAGACACTGCTGATACTGTATATTGAACAAGAAAAGTTAGCTACATTATAATCCCTGATACTAGGGGCAGAAAGAAATTTATTATTTTATTTTTTTATTTAATTATTACAGAAAGATCTTAAGAATCCTATCTTATCTGTTTGGTTACTGTGGCAATTTCAGTTAGAACCTCATTTAGGACAAAAGCTATAGCATAATCTTATCTTAACTATGTATAGGAAAAAGAATATTACAGAAGAATACTAACTCACCAAAAATAAATAAAAATAAATCTAAAACTGTCTTAACTTTTGGACAACCCAACATTTCTTAAGTCCATTATTATCAATGGTTTCTTGGTAACAGACCTTAGAGTTGAGTACTGAACTCACAATTTTCTAACAACAGACAAGATCAGATTTTGTAAAATAAGAATCCTAAATCAAGTTAAGATTCGCCTCTGTAATATGAATTTGTGAAAAATCCTAAATTAACTTGTCAGATCTTAACTTATAACTTAAGATGTAACGTTTCTGTAATACACCCCTGAAGTGCTTTCTCTCCATCAGATTTCCCCTTCAGCTCACTTTGGATCCGAACACAGCGAAATATAAACACCTCCATCTGTCTAAGAGGAACAGAGTTGTTACCGTTTCTCTCAAAAATCAGTCATATCCCCATCATCCAGACAGATTTGATGATGTGCTTCAGGTGTTGTGTGAAGATGAGCGTCGTGGTGGACGCTGTTACTGGGAGGATTGAGTGTTCTTTGGATGATCCTAATGTTGATATATCAGTGTCATATAAGAGCATACAACAGAGAAAGGGACGGGGTAATGAGTGTGTGTTTGGGCATAATGATCAGTCCTGGAGTTTGATGTGCTCTGAATTCCATAACTCGTTCATACACAATAATATAAAGACTAAACTCCCTATGGAGCCCATCAGAACAGGATTTTATTGGCATAATAGAATAGGAGTGTTTGTGGATCACAGTGCAGGAATTCTGTCCTTCTACAGAATCTGCAAAGACACAATGCACCTAATCCACACAGTCCAGACCACATTCACTCAGCCGCTCTATCCTGGGATTAGGTTCCCTTCTCCATTGTTTATTGCCACCGGTCAAGCAGTGAAACTGTGTTGATGAATCAGAATACTTCTAGAGAGATTTTACCATAATGCTTTGATATCTTCATGATAAATCAGTGACTGTCACACTGGCTTGACTAGATAAGATAAGAGGTTTGATGCAGAAAGACAATGAACAATTATATTTAATAAAAATCAGGTATAAACACCAGCACAAAACGTTAACACAAGTGAAATGAAACATAAGATGACTAAGGGTTAAAATAGACTAGATCAGTTGTTCTCAACCACGCTCCTGTTTCTGGCTTCCAAGACCAACTCTTATCTATTTGAATGGGGGAATCCTGCAATCTCAAAACCTGCTTGTTAATGTTAGGGCTAATGGGCTAATGTCCGAATTGTGTGATGTTGAGTTTCACAATAAAAGCCATCAAAAACTCATATATATATACAGAGGTGGAAAGTAACAAATTACATTTACTTGTGTTGCTTTATTTGTGTATATTTTTTGTGTACTTCTACTTTTTAAAGTAATTTTTAAAAATCTGTAATTTTACTTTTACTCAGTATATTTAGTTTGAAGTATTGTACTTCGCTACATTTTTAAAAACACATTAATTACTGAGTCAAAAAAAAAAAAAACTCCTGGAAACTCACGTCAGTAACATAATGGGCAGGAGGGCTAAAACTGGCGCTAAAACTAAATCACAAAAAAGATTGCAGACGGACAAAACAGGTGTTAGTGGTGCAGACACCGCTGACTCGGGAAAACGAAACCCCGGCATATGCGAAGTTGAACTCGAAGGAAATGAAGTGAAACCCCTGGCCATATTTATGCTTTATTACTGCAGTGTAAGCTGTGCTTATCTAGGGAGACAAACTAGCAGCTTTTATAAAGCTCAACAAGACATCAACCCTTCGCAAGCATGTAGAGGTAAGCTAAATATATTGCATCGTTGTACTGGGTGATTAAAATGAAGCTTTGGACATTTTAACAAGAGGTTTTGCTACAAAATTAGCCAAAAAGACAGTGGGTGTGGAGTGTGCGATTATATATCTCTGCGATAATATAATTGTTGTTTTATGATGTGCGCACACATTCATAGTGCGTTCTTTCACTGTGTGATTCAGTCTTGTAAAATGCATTTAGAATGATGACAAAATTGAAGATATAGGGGCAGAAAATTTACATATTTATATCATTTTTTAGATTAGATTAGATTCAGCTTTATTGTCATTATGCAGAGTACAAGTACAGAGCTGAGGAAATGCAGTTGTCTTGTATCTAGAAGGTGTGAGAGTATATTGTTTTTTTTATTAATAGTGGTGAGTAGTTGGTGATGTTATTTTTTGAATGTTGTGTGGTGTTGTTGTATTATATATATTATATGTTTTTTTTTTTTTCATATAGTAAATAAAAATCACACAAAGAATGCCGTCTTTTCCTCCAAAAATCATCATGATTACATATATATTACATTTTTTACATTTTTTTTTTTACAACAGGTCAGTAAACAAGTTAATTAAGAGACTTGCGTTTTAGACACCATTTTGCCTGTTTTTGCTCTATTTCTACAACAAAAAATAATTCCAAACACAGCCACCAAAGCACACATTTGACAGTGTTGCGTCTCGAGCAACATGACAGTGTTTCGTTCCTGAATGAATCAGCCGTTTAAATGATTAGGTTCAATACTCACTTATTAAACAGTGACTTGACACATACTACTGCCCATTTTAATTTCACATTTTTTTTTTTTTTAAATTTAAGTTCTTTTGATTTTTTTTATAATTAATTTCTTATAAATTTCAAATGATTTTTTTTTTTTTATATTCAATCTGTCATCGCAATTTTATTTTAATGTCTTGTATATCAAAAACATTAATCAGGCATTTGTAACTGCAGGTTAAATGCATTCTTTGTCCTGCACTAAACAGTGGATAAATACATCTAAATGGCACTCCGAAGCTCAGCGATGAAGCTTCTGATTTTTCGTCTGTATTGAAAAGATGAGTTTGTGATACTGATTTGCCTGGTAACAGCCCAAATGTCTTATTATACTTAATAACTGATTCCTTTAATTAAAAACAACTAGTTTGAGATTAATAGGCCTATCCCAGAGGTGTCAAACTCAGTTCCTGGAGGGCCATAGCCCTGCAGAGTTTAGTTCCAACCCTGCGCCAGCACACATATCGTGTAGTTTTCAAATAAGCCTAAATGATTAGATTAGCACGATCAGGTGCTCAGTTAGGGGTTATATCTAAACTGTGCAGGACTGTGGCCCCCAGGAACTGAGTTTGGACACCCTCCCACTGTTAAAATGTAACTAAGTAATTTTTACTCTGAGTAAATTTTAAATGAGTTTAAAATTGAGACTGGTACTTTTACTTGTACTAAGTAAAATTTCATTAATGTAATGGTACTTTTACTTGAGTAGAATATTTTTGTACTTTTTCCACCTCTGTATATATATAAAACTCATACATATAAGAATACAACCTCACTAGCCCCTTTCACACAGTAATCCCAGTAAATTTCCATAAAATTCTTTAGAACGAGTTTACCCGGTAAATACACAAATGTGCTGTTTCATACAAACAATGGCGTTCCCTCTTTTTACCGGTAAAATACCATTCACACATCAGTTCCAAAATACTGGTAAACTCAGTTATGTCAATTACCCATCTGTGGAGAAGCACTCTACAGGTGCTGGTCATATAATTAGAATATCATCAAAAAGTTGATTTATTTTATTAATTCCATTCAAAAAATGAAACTTGTATGTTATATTCATTCATTACACACAGACTGATATATTTCAAATGTTTATTTCTTTTAATTTTGATGATTATAACTGACAACTAAGGAGAATCCAAAATTCAGTATCTCAGAAAATTAGAATATACTTAAGGACCAATACAAAGAAAGGATTTTTAGAAATCTTGGCCAACTAAAAAGTATAAAAATGAAAAGTATGAGCATGTACAGCACTCAGTACTTAGTTGAGGCTCCTTTTGCCTGAATTACTGCAGCAATGCGGCATGGCATGGAGTCGATCAGTCTGTGGCACTGCTCAGGTGTTATGAGAGCCCAGGTTGCTCTGATAGTGGCCTTCAGCTCTTCTGCATTGTTGGGTCTGGCATATCGCATCTTCCTCCTCCCAATACCCCATAGATTTTCTATGGGGTTAAGGTCAGGCGAGTTTGATGGCCAATTAAGAACAGGGATTACCATGGGTCCTTAAACCAGGTACTGGAAGCTTTGGCACTGTGTGCAGGTGCCAAGTCCTTGTGGAAAATGAAATCTGCATCTCCATAAAGTTGGTCAGCAGCAGGAAGCCATGAAGTGTTCTAAAACTTCCTGGTATACGGCTGTGTTGACCTTGGACCTCAGAAAACACAGTGGACCAACACCAGCGGATGACATGGGCACCCCAAACCATCACTGACTGTGGAAAAACTTTACACTGGACCTCAAGCAACGTGGATTGTGTACCTCTCCTCTCTTCCTCCAGACTCTGGGACCCTGATATCCAAAGGAAATGCAAAATTTACTTTCATCAGAGCACATGACTTTGGACTACTCTGCAACAGTCCAGTCCTTTTTGAAGCGAGACACTTTTGACGTTGTCTGTTGTTCAAAAGTGGCTTGACACAAGGAATGCGACAGCTGAAACCCATGTCTTGCATACGTCTGTGTGTAGTGGTTCTTGAAGCACTGACTCCAGCTGCAGTCCACTCTTTGTGAATCTCCCCACATTTTTGAATGGGTTTTTGTTTCACAATCCTCTCCAGGGTGCGGTTATCCTTATTGCTTGTACACTTTTTTTCTATCACATCTTTTTCCTTCCCTACGACTCTCTTTTAATGTGCTTGGACACAGAGCTCTGTGAACAAGCCAGCCTCTTTTGCAATGACCTTTTGTGTCTTGCCCTCCTTGTGCAAGGCATCAATGGTCGTCTTTTGGACAACTGTCAAGTCAGCAGTCTTCCCCATGATTGTGTAGCCTACAGAACTAGACTGAGAGACCATTTAAAGGCCTTTACAGGTGTTTTGAGTTAATTAACTGATTAGAGTGTGGCACCAGGTGTCTTCAATATTGAACCTTTTCACAATATTCTAATTTTCGGAGATACTGGATTTTTTATGAGATACTGAATATTTTCCTTAGTTGTCAGTTATAAACATCAAAATTAAAAGAAATAAACATTTGAAATATATCAGTCTGTGTGTAATGAATAAATATAATATACAAGTTTAACTTTTTCAATGGAATTAGTGAAATAAATCAACTTTTTGATGATATTCTGATTATATGACCAGCACCTGTAGTTTCACGCTCTTTCTAATTTGATTTCATTTATTTTACTTCTAAGTGACAGGCGAAAGCAGATGATCACAGAACGCGGTTTTGCTCTTAATAAGATGACACATGTAATAGTTACAATAGTTGTAAAGTTAGGTTAGAGTTGAGGATTCAAATGCAGATTTTATTTGAAAGAATGGTCAAAATAGGCTGGGTAAAACAGTAACATCCAAGGCAAGACGAAGGAGTAATCCAATAAACAGACAATGGTCAAACAATAAAAAAATGGAAAAACAGTCCAAGAATCAAAACAGGCAAGGAAAACAAGGAATCAGAGAACACAAAGACTAGAAACACACTTCAGGTTAACAATACTCAGCAGTGTGAGTGTGTGTGAGTGCATATTTTATAGTCCTGATTGGAAACAGGGTGTGTCTGTAAATTAGTTCCTACGCAGGGGTTATGGGAAATGGAGTCTGGGTTAAATGACAAGGGTAAGGGATGGAGTGCCCGCTAGAGGAGCTCACAGGCTTATGATTGGCTGAAAACAGATGTCTTACATCAGTGCATTCTTGCATTGTATCTGCTCATACCGGTAATCTCCATTCCTCATTCACACAGCGCATGTTACTGGTAATTTACTGGTAATGTTACAACTTCTCATAGAATGAATACACTGGAATTTTTGAAAAGGTCCTGTTCACAAATGATCTCTTAAAAGTAATTTACCGGTAATTTACCAGTAAAGATTGTAGGTGTAAAAGGGGCCACTGTTTCCACAGATCATTTTCACTTAAGAAAACTTTATATGATGTATTATGGAGCTTTTATTTTGAAACTCAACATCAGACAGTCCTGAATCTGAGTGATAGTCTGTGGAAACTAGTGATGGGAAGTTCGGATCATTTCATCGTCTCAAACCCTTGAGTCTCGTTCAGCAAAATGAACACATTTTTTTTTTTTTTTTGAGTTATTTCATTCATTTTAGCAAAATGTAATTAAAATGTTACGTGTTACTTCCCTAACACATCTACTACATACGCAAACGTTGATCACACTACAAACAATACAAAACTATAATGCTATAAGAAACAGAAAAGATTCATTCATTATTTACCTGGGTCTTTAGCCTAAGATTAGCTCACCTCACCTCTTATCTGACAAGTCTTTGGGTTTGAGTCATTTGTTCATCATGTGACAGCCGCATAAACTTAATCAATGCAGTCTGAACCAGAAAGAGATTTTTTCCTTACAAATGGACATATTAATGGCTTATTCACACCGAGCGGTACGGTTCCGTTCAGTTCAGTATGGTACACAATTATTTCCAGAAGTTGTGAATGGTACCAAAATAGCAAACCATACCATTACCACTTTTTAGGACCCTTCTTTAAGGGTACCAAGTACAATAATACTGTACCTAAAGGGTGTGTCATGGATGTTGACTGGTTAAGGTTGTTGAACATGCGCAGTAGAGAAAGGGAGAAGTGGGGTTGCATCAAGAAAGTTCTTCAGTCAAAGTAGAGTGCAAGAAACATACAATCTTTTTTTTATTTGTATTATTTTACATGTAATTGTGTCAGAAGCTGTTGAATTGAGTGCAGCGTGAGTCCAGCCTGCAGAACGGCAAAGTTTAATCCCCCGGAGCAGTTTTCTTTTGAAAATCCCTCGGAATGGCCTGAATGGAAGCAGCGGTTTTGTCACTTCAGAACTGCAACAATAGTGGTCGGGATAAGAGACAAAATTCTTTCCCAGAGGTTAAAACTGATGCCCACACTGACACTAACAGAGACGATACAACATGTAAGGCAATAAGAAGACATTGCAGTGCAAGTGGGTCTTCAGTCACATGGAATGCGGAGCAAGCTCGTCCAACAAGTCACACAAGGAACACCTATTAGAGGGAGGGGGAGACACACACACACACACAGAGTGCGCGGCACAGCAGCACAGCTTGCTATGGGAATGGACGGAATTACAGTAGATGTGGTAAGAAACCGCAAGCAAAAGATTAAATATGCCTTGCAACAAAAAGTACATGTAACAAATGCAGTAAGAAAGGACACTGGCAGAGGATGTGTAAAACAAAGGCAGTAAGAGAAACAACAGAAGAAATTGAAAATGCATTATTCTTGGGAGATGTCAATAAGGAAACAAATGAGGAACATTGGACATTTGAAGTGAAAATTAGCCAGACTCCACTTAACTTCAAAATTGATACAGGAGCTGATGCATGTAAGTGAGGAAAAGTTTAAACAGCTATTGCCAAAGAAAGAACTGTACCAAGCAGAAGCGTCATTCAGCACCCCAGGAGGCAAACTCAAATATTTAGGACAAATGTGCAAAAATGACGTAATAAGGCAAGTGTTACTCTTATCCTGTGTCTGTACTTCCAGGAAAGGAAGCAGAGCAGAATGGCAGCCACAGAGATGGGTCTCGTAAAATGGGTAAATGAAAAAAAAAGATGCGTTTCAGAAGGGAGGAAAGCTGAAAACAGAATCAGTGAAAATCATCTTAAATGAAGGAGCTGAACCCTATGCAGTGCATGCATCATGCCTCATACCTTGTCTTCTTCTGCCTAAGGTGAAAGCTGAATTGAGCCGTATGGAGAAAGAGGGCATCACTGAAAAGGTGACCGAGCCAACGGAGTAGTGCGTGGCCATGGTTCCTGTGCTAAAGCCCAATGGCGACGTTTGCATCTGTGTCGATTTGAGAAGGCTAAATATTGTAGTGAAGACGGAGAAATTTGTTCTTCCTACAACAAAGGAAGTAATCTCTAAACTCTCTGGTGCCAGGATATTTAGCTCATTGGATGCAGCCAGTGGATTTTATCAAATCCCTCTGGAGGAAAAGAGTAGAAAGCTGATTGCGTTTATCACCCCCTTTGACAGATACGCTTTTAAACGGCTCCCTTTCAGGATCAGAAGCGCTCCAGAAATTTTTCAAAGAAAAATGACTGAGACATTACAGGGGCTTGAGGATGTGGCAATTTGTATTGTTTTCAGTGAAACAGAAAAAGAACACGATGAACGACCGGAAAAAGTACTCAAAGTCATAGAGACGTCTGGACTAAAATTGAACAAACAAAAATGCAGGTTCAGACAAAATCAAATCAAATTCGCTTCTTGGGCCATATCATCGGTGCATGGGGTGAAACCGGACCCGGCGAAAGTCGATAGCATTGCCAACTTTCCAGTACCCCAAAACATACACAAACTTAAACGGTTCCTAAGAATGGTGAACTACCTAGGGAAGTACATCCTTAACCTCGCCACAGTCAGACAACCTCTGTATGACCTCTTGAAACCAAAGTTATGTGAAATTGGGGTCCAAGTCAGGAAGCCGCTTTTCAGAGAGTTAAAAATGCCTTGATGTACGCACATGTCCTCACTGTCTTTGATGCCAGAAAACCCACAACAGTTTCTGCAGATGCAAGCAGCTGCAGGGTGGGGGGTATCCTGCTTCAAAAAGATAATGTGCAAGTGCAGACCAATGGCATGCTGCTCAAGGCGCCTAAGCGACGCTGAAGCGAGGTATGCATAAAATAGAGAAGGAGTGTTTAGCAGGTGTCTGGGCCTGCAAACAATTTGAAAAATATCTCTACGGTCTAGACAGTTTCAGATTAATCACAGACCACAAAACCCTCGTCCCACTCATCAACAGTAAAGATCTTGATAATGTTCCACTCAGATGCCAGAGACTCTTAATGAGATTAATAAGGTACAGTTGCATTGCAGAGTGTGCTTCTGGAAAGACATTGGCCATAGCTGATGCACTATCAAGGGGCCCAGACCAAACCACATAAAGCACTGACAGCCATAATGAGGTAACTTGCGTACATTGCTTCTATCGTCAATAACCTTCCCACAACATCACAGAAAATGGATGTCATTAGGATAAACATTGAATCAGACAATCAGCTGCAGTCAGTCCTTTGGTTCATTAGGAATGGCTGGCCAGAGTACCCAGCAGACACACCTGAGGCCATCAAAGAGTACTTTCAGGTGAGAGGAGGGCTGTCTGATTTCAAAGGTTTAGTCGTGAGGAGCAAACGCATAGTTATCCCTACCTGTATGAGGAAGGAAAGCCTTGATAGAATCCATGAAGGTCATCAAGGCCTGCATAGATGTCGTGAAAGGGCCTGCCAGGCAGTTTGGTGTCCTAACATCTCACGGGACATTAAGCAGCAAGTGCAGGAATGCCCATACTGCATCAAAACAAGGGCAACACAATGAAAGGAACCATTGATTCCAAGAGAATTACCCAGTATACCCTGGGAGAAAATAGCCGTAGACCTGTATGAACTCAATAAATACCATTATTTGGTAATGTGGGATTACAAATTTATAAAATGTTAAATCTAGGTTCCAATGTAATAGTATGTACATTGTGTTTTTACATTTTGAGGTTAAGATGATGACATTCTGAGATGATCAAGTCAAGCAGCCCAGGTTTCTGAGACATTGACATTTTGTTTGCTCTTCTGACCATAAACTCAAGGCACAGCTGTGCCTTTGTCTCTATGATAATGTAAAGGTATCAGTGATACTGTCAGGCACCTCTGTTTTAAATGACACTGTAATGCTGACAAGATCAAAGATGGGGAAATGACCAGTATCAGGCCAATCCCTGTATTGCATTTGCATGCTTTGTTTAGGTTGTCTCCACCTCTGTGTATCCCGCCCCCTTGAAATGTATATAAACTACAATGTATCCATGACTAGTTAGACTTTTGATGACTGTAGCGCCAGGCAGAGCGTTCTCAATAAAGAATTCTGCTGAAGATTACCCAGAGTCTCCTGGTCTTCGCTGCTGAGTTTCCAACAGTAATATCAGATTACTACTCCAGATACATTAAGATCTTGTCACTTCCTGTCCCTTCCACTGGCCAAGTGATTGAAAAACGCAAAGCCACCTTTGCTCATTTTGGGATTGCAAGTGAGTTGAGAAGTGACAATGGCCCACAGTTCTCAAGCAAAGACTTCAGAGACTTCAGTTCTGAATATGACTTTGTCCATGTTACTTCAAGACCACACTTACCACAGGGCAATGGCCATGCAGAGAGGGCTGTACAGGTGGGCAAGAGCATTCTGAGACAGAAAGACCCCCCTGCTGGCTCTTATGTCTTACAGGGCCACCCCATCAGCGTCCACTGGGTACAGCCCAGTAGAACTACTCATGGGGAGGAAGATTAGAACCACACCCCCTACACTGGAGGAGAACATAAAACCTGTCTGGCCGGAAGATCAAAAAGTCAGAAATGCTGATGCCCTAGCAAAAGGTAAACAAGCATTCTTCTATAATTGCTGAAATGGAGTAAGAAACTTGCCTGTATTAAGCCAAGGAGATGCAGGCCGTGTCAGAGTGAATGACCAAAAATACTGGACCAACCAGGGTAACATTCATGGTGCTTCTTCCACACCAAGGTCTTATGTAGTGGAGACTTCAGAAGAAAAGCTGCTCAGGAGAAATCGTCATCATCTTTAGAAGTAGCACACTCCTTCAGAAACACCCAAATTCACAGTATATCCTGAAAGCATAGATTTTGAGACTTTGAGAGAACAAGTGCACATACACAGGCTTAGGACACACCCGCCTTGATACAAAATACACCTACACAGACACATGCCAATCCTACAGAGGACATCACATCAGGGCATGTACAGCAGTCATAGTCAACCAGAGTGACCCGCTCAGGAAGAGTGTGTAAGCCTGTGCAGAGACTGAATTTATAATCTGGTTGGTGCACTTGATACCATAAATGGGAATGTAAAACTTGGAAAAAAAAAAAGAGAGAATGGAGGATTAAAGTATAAGTTCATGTGTCTGTATGCATATTATACATGGTTTGAAGAGAAAAGTATGTTTAAAAGAAAAAAAAGTAATGTTGTTATGCATCAGTTTAAAGAAGCTTATTGAAAAGTTTATGTTATAATTGTGTTTTATACTTACATTTTCTTGCTTAGTGGATAAAGAGATTAGAGGAACGCAGTTTTTTTTTGTACTTTGGATCTGAAATCAAGTTTTAAAAAAAGGAGAAGTCATTCATGTTGATGCTAGCAATCTCATTAGCAATCTCATGTACACACAGCATTATTCTATGTGGTGACGTAATTTCAACTGAAACAGGAAGAGAGGGTGGGACATATTGAGCAGCCCCGCCCCCTTTTTAAAATAGCCAATAAAGAATGTGACATAATGCCGCATTGAGTTCTGGGAAACTGCTTTGTTTATCCGCCATGCAGGACAGTGCTGCCTTTCCGCTGTTGAGTTTAGGGCAGTATTTGATTGTTTTTGTCGTGAAATGTCACCGGTGTATGTCATGAGATTCATGCTGCATCAAGAATTGCAATAGTAACTCAGTTCATCGTTCTGAGAGAAAACTGGACAATGCAGTATCTTTTTTTCACCCTTTCTATGTGTAAAATCACCAAGGGAAGGAGGTTGCGGAGAAGTCACCATATAGTAAATCTGTTAATGTCACTGATTAAACCCACTGACTCTCACTCAATAAAAGAATCACATTGCTGTGTGTTTTTGAAAGTTTTGATTTTGTTGGTTTAATAGTTAACATTACCTTCTTTGCGGCCATGACTCTCACTAGGCTTGTGAATTAGCACAACTTGAATAGGAGACTTTCTAAAATGCTTAAAATGGCTTAATGTACCAAAACAGTGATAAAGACAAAATTGTAAAGCATATACTATGTGCAGATATGCATATTAGCTCAAAATGTGAACGCAGCGCGTTTTCCTCTCATATAAAGAACGTGCTTAATGCACCGAGAAAGTATACATATATTACTAATAAAGCATAATATGTGCAGAAAAACAGATGAACGCAAAATATGATATTTAAATATAATTTTTTTACTTTAAATGTCTAAAAAAAAAAAAAATCCATAAGCGCTTTCTACATTACAGTTTTCTAAAGAGTGGAAAACGCTTTACATTTAATGTTGTGTTAATATTCTGGCTCATCTGCATGTCTTTTAGCATAACGGTCATTACATTAAACCAGCATTTCAAAATGCTACAGAACTGTTCACAAGCTCTAGGAATTTGATCTTGCTTGTCATTTGTTGAAATAAATATAAAAAGTACAGTGAGTTTGTGACTGTTCGCTGAATGTGACCCACAATCTATGATTCTCCTCCGTGGCCATGGAAAAATAAATATTTATAATGACAACAATTATACTTTGTTATTTAAAAGTTTCCAACAAAGAAATGGATTCGATTCTGTCCAGCTTGTTGAACACACACTTTTATTTGGATAATCTACCATATAATGGCTGAAGCAGGAGCGAGCGACCAGCGGTTGACAGTTTTCACGCCAATCAGGTAACGTTAATCATTGTAAATCGAATTCTACAAAACCTAATAGAAAAAATTCGACAAATCTTAAGGGAGAAAAAAAATTCTAATTATCATGCGATAAAATAGCTTCTCTTCCCTATCATTTAACTTAAAGACAAAACAAAAGATAAGCAGTTATCCTTATAGAGAATGAGAAGTAAGCATGGGAACGGATAGCATATTCCTGCTAATATGGCGGCGCCTTCCCAAAATGCAATGCGGAGTGAAAAGATTGTGACTTTGGCAGATGATAAACAATGAAAAAAAAAAATGCGCAAGGATGCATCTTATCTGTGAGCAAGCACTGGGAAAGCACTGTGCCTACCCCCACCTCTGAAACGTCGACCTCCACCACAAACTTGATGTGAAGGCTTAGGGGGTGGTCAAGGCAAATTAAACACCGGTAGGAATTGGCAAACCCCAGGAACTTCTGCAGGGCCTTGCCGGAATCTGGAGTTGGCCAATTCACCACAGCCTTAACGTTGTCAGTGTCCATGGACGCTACCTGCAACCGCTCCGAAAAAACTGAAGACATCAACGGTAAAAGGGTAGGTATTCTTATCATGATATTGTTCAGCCCTCGGTATTCAATGCAAGGTTGCAGAGAGCCATTCTCTTACCCACAAAAAAAGAACCCCTGTCCCAGCAGGAAAAGAAGAATGGCAGATGATCCCAGCTGCTAGAGAATTTGAAATATATTTCTCCATGGCCATACTTTCAGGGGCTGAAAGTGAGTATAACCCACCTGCATGGGTTCAGGATCGAAAGCAGCGCTGACCATATTGACACAGGTGGCTGAGCACTCAGAGACTCTAGAGTTTCAGAGACTAAAAGTCTGCAAGGCATGCTGGTCCCGACATTGCAGATGGGCGTCAACTCGCAAGCCAACTCGATATACCCATCAAGATCAGTGGGTAGTTCCAAGAGGAAGCAGAGATCGGCAGCAGACAGAGCTCAAGAGCAAGGTGCGGGAGAAATAAAATCTGGTAGCACAGTGACTGCAATGAGCAAGAACAATCCAGGACAGGAACAAATAGATAATCCAATGTAAACAACAGTGTACAGTCTAGAGCAGTAGCGAGGACCAAGGCCAAAGGAAGAGCGCATCCAGGTCAAGACTTCACAAAAAAATAAATTAAAAAAAAAACACGATCTGACAACATAGTGTAAGAAGCAAAGCCATTAAAAAAACAGAGGTGATGAGCCACAGCTGCCGCTGATAAGCTCATCAGCAAAGGCACACACACTGAGGGAGAGAGAGAGCTGGAAAACCATGACAAAAACAAGATATTAGTCTATATATCATTAGGTTAGATTAGATTCAACTTTATTGTCATTGCACATGTAAGGTACAAGGCAACGAAATGCAGCTAGCATCTAACCAGAAGTCCAATAAGCAGTAAGTAGAGGATATACAGTGTCTACAATATGTTAGATATGTACAATAAATATACAAATAAGGCAGTACTATGGACATAATTTACAGATTTTAAATACTATCAGCATGATATACAGATAGGTGTACTATGAACATACTATACAGATGGATTATGTAATAGGTATATGTATACTATAAGCAGAAACTATGAGCATATGAACATTATTTACACTAGTGCAATGGACAGTAAAAAAAAAAATTTCATAGAAAATATAAAATATTCCAGTGTGCAAATGGATCATTCAGTATTCTGGGATGAACAGACAGTAGTGCAAGTAATAACAAGTGAACTGTTTTTGTTTGTTTGTAATCTCACACACTTGGACAATAGCAACACATATGTACGGATGTTGTTTGTTGACTTCAGCTTCGCATTTAACACTGTCATTCCCTCAAAGCTGACAACAAAAATTAGAGACCTGACATTAACATCTCCCTCTGCAACTGGATTATGGACTTTCTGACCAACAGACCTCAGCATGTTAGGTCAGGCCACACCTGCTCCATCACCATCACACTCAACATTAATTCTCTCATTACCAAGATGTCGGTTCCCACTTCTAGGTCAGTTTGTCAACTATCTAGCCCTGTCATTGACCCAGTGGAGCAGCTACTGCACCTTCGGCAAGGAGATCAATCTATTGAGGAGTATGTTCAGCAGTTCTGTGAATTAGTATATCAAGTTCCTCTAAATGATGAAGCTTTGTTTAAGGACTTGTTTCGTTTTGGAATCAATTAAATCATGGTTACTTGGAGGGGAATTTAATGGCCGTCTAAGGACATCATAGAATATGCTCTTTTGTTGTGTGGCTCTTCGTTCACTGTGGGTGAGGCAGAGGACAGTGTTGAAACCCCCACGCCACTGCACAAGATGGCCGCCAGCCCGGTGCCACTGCACGAGATGGCCACCAGCCTGGCGCCCCTGCACAAGATGGCCACCAGCCCAGCACCACTGCACAAGCTGGTCGCCAACCCAGAACCACTGCACAAGATGGCAGCCACAGGTGATCGTCACGAGCAAATTCAAGTCACCGTTGATCGTCAAGAGCAAAGTCAAGTCACCGTTGATCGTCAAGAGCAAAATCAAGTCACCATTGATCGTCAAGAGCAAGGTCAAGTCGCCGCTGATCTTCCAGAGTCAGGTCAGGTCGCCGCTGATCTTCACAAATCAGGTCAAGTCACTACTGAGCTTCACAAATCAGGTCAAGTCACTACTGAGCTTCCAGAGCCTCGTCACGTCTCAGCTGAACTTCCAGAGCCTGGTCACATCTCAGCTGAAATTCCAGAGCCTCGTCACATCTCCGCTGATCATCCAGAGCCTCGTCTCATCCTGTCTGTTATGCCAAGAAATGTTCTCTCAGCCTGTTGTGTTGCTGTCAAGGAGATGGTTACTGCTGTGGAACCTCCAGAGGTGGCGGCAACTGCTGCAGAACCTTCGGATGTGTCAGTAGTATCCACCCACAAACTCATGGCCTGTCCTGTCACGGGCCACGGAGGCCATCCACGAGCTCAACCGCTTGTCCTGTCACGGCCACGGAGGCCGTCATTAACCTGTGTTTATGTTCTCTGTTTTAGTCCTACCTGACCAGACTGGCTCTCCTGTGGCTCCTTTTCCTAAATGTCCTCCCTCTCACCCGCTCCTGCCTCCTCCACCGCTGTCGTCTGGCAGTCCCTCTGCTCGCCCTCAGCCCATCATCATTGCTGTGCGAGCTCCATGGGACTTCCATCCTCCAACATGGCCGAAGTCTCCCTCACCTACACCTTCAGCCTCCAAGGCCTGGACTCCGCCTTGGCCTGTTGACCCGTCGGCTCCACCATGTCTCCTAGCTCCCTCCTCTCCGCCGTGGCCTGGCAGTCCACAAGCTCCGCCTGACTCCCTCGTCCCTCCGGCTCCGTCTTGGGCTGGCGTCGTCCATCCTACACCTCAGTACTCCACTCCTTTGGCTTCGCCTCGTCCCTCCGTACCTCCGGCTCAGTCAGGCTCCTTCATCCCCTCGGCTCCACCTCAGTCCTCTGTCACTCTGGCTCCACCGCGGCCTTCCAGATCCACATCTCTACATCAGTCGCCAGAGTCATCTGTTCCACCTAGGACCTCCGGATCCTCCCTGTCACCCTGGCTCTGGGGCTCTCCGTCTCCGCTTCGGGCTCCTCCTCCACCTGCTCCGCCGCCGTTGCTCGGCCCCCTGGAGTTGGCGGTTATTCCTCCTCCATGGCTCCTCCCACCATCTGCTCCACCTTGGGCCATCCCTCTCCCTGTTCCGCCTCCGCTCCACCTCCCACCTGAACTCTGGTCTACTCTCAGTTAGGAGCGTCTGGAAGCCACTCCTTAGCAGGGGGGCTATGTCACGATCATCAGCTGGAGTGCCCATCATCTCCAGCAGAGGGCACTCCACTCAGGACTCTTGCATTTGGTGTCCATTTCCATTCCCAACTCCATTTCCCATAATCCTGTGCTAAGGTCTAATCACCACCAGGTGTTCCCCATTACCACTCCCCTATATAAACTGTGTTTGGACTCTCAATGATTGCGAAGTCTTGTTTAGCCCCGTCTAGCATTTCCGAGCGGTTTTTCCAGTGTTTGTTCCTTCCGTTTTTGACTTTGGATTGTTTATACCGACTGTGATTCTCTGCTGCCTGCCCTGATCTCTGCTTGTTTCTGTTGTTGATTTTGGATATCCCTGTACATACCTGACGCTGTTCCCCGATCATTGCCTGTTTGACCATTCTGATATTAAACTACTGCAAATGGATCCGAACGTTTCTGACTCCACGTTACACCAAGAAGACCATTAGACAGCTACAGCTCATCCAGAACGCTGCTGCCAGGATTCTGACTAGAACCAGAAAATCTGAGCATTCAGATTCCTCAGGTCCTTACACTGGCTTCCAGTTACATTTACGATTGATTTTAAAGTACTTTTACTCATTTATAAATCACTCAAAGACCTAGGACCTAAATATGTTGCATATATGCTCACTGAATATAAGCCTATCAGACCACTCGGATCATTAGGATCAAGTTCTACAAATACTAAGGGTTCACACAAAACAAGGGAAATCTGCTTTTAGTTATTATGCCTCCCGCAGTTGGAATCAGCTTCCAGAAGAGATCAGATGTGCTAAAACATTAGCCACATTTAAATCCATAATCAAAACTCATGTTTAGCTGTGCATTTATTGAATGAGCACTGTGCTACGTCTGAACTGATTGCACTGTATTTTATGTATAATTCCTTTCTATTCTTAATTGTTTTAATCAATTTTTGTTTATTTTAAAAGTTTTAATTATTTTTTATGATTATTTTAATTCATTTTATGTAAAGCACTTTGATTTGCGATTGTCTATGAAATGTGCTATTTAAATAAAATTGCCTTGCCTTTCATTGAAATTTGTTTTTTTAATTATTTTGTGTTTAATTTCAGTATATTTTTGGTGTAATATTGGAGTGTTACCTTTTGTGTATTTTGTTTCTTTTATGAAAATGTAAAAAAATTTCACCTGTCTTTCTTTTGCAGATATTCAACTGTGTTACACGTGATGAATTCAGACGCAGTGTTTCTCCTCCAGCTGGTTTGTCTTTGGCTAGAAACTGCACTGCTTAAAACAAACAACAACACTTCATCAGCTATTTCTTGATTTAATGAACTGCTTCATGCACAAGCGGTAACTCTAATTACCTCAACATTATTGACTTTCATCAAATATATCAACTAATCCAAAACGATGAACATCCTCAGAAAATGCGTTTCTTATTTATGAAATGGAGAATGGCCAGAATGGGTGGGGTCATCTGACTATATAAGTGGACATTTTGGCATAGGATGCCAGATTTCTTCTTCATCAGCGATGACAACATTCTTCACGTATCTACAAGACTCAAAGCCTTCTCACCATAGATACACCTCACAGTGGAATAAGCTGGCCAGTGACATCTTTGCTCAGCTGATTCGGCACTTCTTTCAGCCACCTTCAGCGTCGCAGTAGCAGCGATCACGGTTACAACGTAGGCAGGGTGTGCGTCTATGCGTAGGCTACACCGTAGGTCCGACGCAGAAGTAAAAATCAGCCTTTAGTGTTGTCACTTCAGTCAAAGTAACCTGAGGATCCTATGCCAGAATGCCCACTTATATAGCCAGATGACCCTGCCCATTCTGGCGGGCTCTGGTGGGCTTCATGGCCATAGGCTCGTGCAGCTCTGCTGCAGAGCCATTGGTTGTTTTTTTATTCACTGCATGAACCAATGGCCATTGTGTTTTTAAAAAAGGCTTCAGTAATCGGAGAAAAAGGAGTTTTCCCCACAGCATCTTAGCGACACAGTACTCGTTCCCGTGTCACAGGGAACCGAAGTTAAGTTAGTGACCATGTACGTTTCTTATTTACAGCAACTCTAAATAGTGAAGTTAAGTGAAGAGCCAAAAAACAAATTCAGCCCAGAGAAACAAAGAATCTCACTGAGAAAGTAAAGCATTGAACATTTTAACATTGTGCAATGGGTGCCGTCAGAATGAGAGTCCAAACAGCTGAAAAAGCATCACAATAATTCACAAATAATCCACACCATTCCAGTCTTCCGATCATTGAGACCTTTTTTTAAAAAAAAAACTTCAAAGCATCGCTTCTGGCCAAAATATTTCTGTATTGACTCTCATGGTGAGCAAGTGATTTAATGCTAAATTTCTCAAAATCTGTTCCCATGAAGAAAGAAACTAATCTACATCTTCTATGGCTTGAGAATGAGTACATTTTCAGCAAGTTTACATTTTAGGTGAAGTAGAATGGCATGTCTTTTTTTTTTTTGTTGCTGTGTCCTGCACAGTTCTAGTACTGATGTCTCTCTTTCTGTTGTTTTTAGATTACAGAGGAGTAACAGCAGTAGATCTTTTGCAGAGATGAACAGCATGCTAGACACTGGAGTTTATGTCTTGATAACACGTCACTTCCTGTTTGTTGCTGCCTTGTGTTTTGAGTTTGAGCTCTGTCAAGTTAATTCTTTATCTTCTATTTTTTATCTTATAAATTATCAATTTTATACACCATCATTTTCATTTCTATAACGTGTAAAATATATCCTCATTCTGTCGTATTCTACAAACAAAACAATCAGAGCGCCCTTGTTATAACTAGTTTAATTTTGATTTCCAGAGTCCGCTATTATCTTATGGCCCGTTAGCATTGCCAGCGTGGTTGCAGCTAATCTCGCATACTCTATTCACACACACTACCAATATTTTACTTACTTTTACTTGCTTTAATGGTGGATGTGTGTCTACCTTTGAGTGCAGGTGATGACATGTTCGAGCTGTCCAATCTATTAAGACTGTGTCTGATCCCCGAATAGTGAGGTCAAAATATAAATTTAATGCACGATCTAGAAAAAATCTGATCGTGATTAAACCAGAAAATGTAAAATAAATGAAAAAAAACAATTTTTTAAGTTTGGCCTCATAAACATTAAATCACTCACACCCAAAGCAGTTATTGTAAATGAAATGATCACAGATAATAGTTTTGATGTACTCTGTTTGACTGAAACTTGGCTAAAACTACATTATTATATTGGTCTAAATGAGTCTACTCCATCAAACTACTGTTATAACCATGAGCCCCGTCAGACTGGTCGTGGGGGAGGTGTTTGCAACAATATATATAGTGATATTCTCAGTGTTTACCCAGAAAAACAGGATACAGGTTTAAATCATTTGAAATACTTATGCTTAATGTTACACTGTCAGATATGCAAAAGAAATCTATCGTATCTCTTGCTCTGGCTGCTGTGTATAGACCACCAGGGCCATATACAGAATTCCTAAAAGAATTAGCAGATTTCCTCTCAGACCTGTTGGTTACCTTTGATAACCCTCTAATTGTCGGAGATTTTAACATTCACGTTGATAATAGAAATGATGCATTAGGACTTGTGTTTACTGACCTAATAAACTCTTTTGGAGTCAAGCAAAATGTCACCAGGCCCACTCATCGTTTTAATCATACACTAGATTTAATTATATTGCATGGAATCGATCTTACTGATTGTACCTCAAAGTGATGAAGTCACTGACCATTTCCTTGTATCGTGCATTCTGCGTATTGATGATAATAACTATATAGCTTCGCGTTATCATCCGGGCAGAACTATTGTTCCAGCCACCAAACACAGATTCACAAATAACCTGCCTGATTTATCTCAACTGCTCTGTGTACCCATAAATACGCATGAACTAGACAAAAAGACTGGCACCATCTATCTTCTCTAATACATTAGAAGCTGTTGCCCCCCATCAAATTGAAAAAGGTCAGAGAAAAACATACTGTGAAACTCGTAGTCTTGAGCGCAAATGGAGAAAAACTAACTAACTAACTAAAGTTTTTAGAATTGTGTGGAAAAACAGTATGTCCAACTATAGACAGGCTCTAAAAGCTGCCAGGGCCGAGCATATCCACAAACTCATAGAAAACAACCAAAACAGTCCACGGTTTTTATTTAGCACAGTGGCTAGATTAACAAATAACCAGACGTCACCCGATCTAAATATTCCCTCACAGTTAAATAGTAATGACTTTATGAATTTCTTCACTGATAAAATAGATAACATCAGAAATACAATAACAAATGTAGATTCTACAGCGTCTAATACTTCAGTTTCATCCATCGCACCCAAAAATAAACTGCAGTGCTTTACAACTATAGGACAGGAAGAGCTAAATAAACTTATCACTGCATCTAAACCAACAACATGTTTATTAGATCCTGTACCCACTAAATTACTGAAAGAGTTGTTACCTGTAGCAGAAGAAAACCGCTTCTCAGTATTATTAACTCGTCGTTATCTTTAGGTCACGTCCCAAAACCATTCAAGCTGGCGATTATTAAGCCTCTTATTAAGAAACCACAACTAGATCCTAGTGAACTGGCAAAATTACAGACCCATTTCAGATCTTCTGTTTATGTCTAAAATTTTAGAAAAAGTTGTGTCTGCTGCTCAGTGCTCAAGAATGATCGCTATGAAGAATTTCAGTCAGGTTTCAGGCCCCACCATAGCAAAGAAACTGCACTTGTTAAAATCAGCTGTTGCATCAGACCAAGGCTGCATCTCATTGCTAGTTTTACTTGACCTTAGTGCTGCGTTCGACACCATAGATCATGACATACTCAAAGATAGATTACAAAACTATACAGGTATCCAAGGGCAGGCTTTAAGATGGTTTAGATCCTACCTGTCCGAATGTCTTGGACAGGGCTGTCGCTAGTGGGGTGAAAGGTTGTGACAATTATAGGGGCCCACAGCTGAGGGGGGTGGGGCCCCGGCAATCTCAACCGACTGGCTGAGGCCAGCCTAAAAAGATGCTCAGGACAGTTGACGGGCCAATGCTTCGGATCATCACGAAAGCTTATCATTTGCATTTTTTAAGCCTTGCCAATTTAAATATTCAAAAGAGTTTAAAGCATTCAAACACAATGCGCAGAAAAACTCAATTGAGTACTTGCACTCTGTGTTCGGTGCGCACGCAGAGAGCCGCGTCTCAGGGACAGCAACACTAAACTGAGCTCTCCTTCACGTCCTCCTGCACCTGAATGAACAAATACAAATCGCAGTTTAAACATGCAAACAGAAAAAGATGTGAAAGAGCCCAATTCATCTCCCACGACTTGAACACCAAATTTGCCTCTCCTTGCTCTTATACCGACAAATACATATAAAATGATGTCAAAATACACGTCTTGGAGAGTATCCTCAAAAAAACTGTTGGTTAAGTCTAAAGTGAAAGTAAACAGTGGAGAAAGAAATCGGATGTGTATCATTATAATGGATGCATTGTCTCTCAAAGTGACAGCGCCTAATTTACTAGCTGCTGTCGGTGTCCTTAATGTTAATGCAAGAAAATGACTTTGTAGTTTTAACAAGAATCCACATTCAAACCAAAAACTATTCAGACACCAGATATAATTTTTGATATTTTTTTTTACTAGTGGGTGCAGGACAGTAAGTGCGTTAATTTATGCAAGTGAGTATAGTAAATAAAGTAAACTGTGACATACACGGGGCAGCTGTGGCCTAATGGTTAGAGAATTGGACTTGTAACCAGAAGGTCGCAGGTTCGAGTCTCGGTGCTGGCAGGAGTTGTCGGTGGGTGTGGAGTGAATGAACAGCGCTCTCTTCCACCCTCAATACCCATGACTGAAGTGCCCTTGAGCCAGAGCCGGCCAAGCCACTAAGCGACCTTTGCAGTTGCAAAGGGCCCCGTGGCCACCAGAGGGCCCCCAGAGCGCAAAACCTCACACCAATCGGTGATTGGTTGGAACACTATTTGTTTTGGTTTTGAGTGGTTGGTGAAACCAGTTGTTTTTGTGTGCAGATCTCAGAGCCTAGGCTGCCTACAGAGACACATTTTTTTTTTTGACGGCCTGCTTATGGGGCGGGCAGCTAGCGGATCGTTAGGAAAGATTAGATGAATGTGATCATTTATGGTTGGGCCTTTTTTGGGCCTGAAATCGCTGATACAACCTTTAATGCAATGTTTTGTTTTTTAGCAAATTACTTTTTTTCCAAGGAGACCATGTATGCATGTGCGCGCACACAAATACACAAGTTTGGATTTTAATAGTTCTATTGAAATGTTACCTAATTCTTATTATTGTTACTATTAATCTTGTTTGTGGTGTTTTAGATGTTATTGTTAATTTTGTTTATTTGAAAAACTCAAACATTTAAATGTTCTATTTATTATTTATTTTATATAATATTTTATTTAAATGTTATTCTATTTGCTCTATTTCATTTAAATTATATATAGGCTGTTGTTTGTGCCTCTTAAACTCTGGTGTCAATTAAAAATATTTCTTTGATGGTCAGTGAAAATCACTTTATCAGTCTTTTTATTCAGCAAGTTCATCAGTGTGTGTTTGTTGCACTGCACTGCCATTCAGCTCAGTGGTATCATAATTTTCCTGTTAGACATCAAACATGGAACTCAACTCAAGAACTCAAGGTCTTTTATTGTCATTCTGTACATGTTGCCACATAAAACGAAAAAACTTAGTCAGGACCAGCAGCGCGTAAAAAAGATAATTAACATACAGCATACATAGAATAATTAAAACTTAATTTAATAGACTAAAATTTTTAAAATAACATAGTAGATATAATATGTACAGTATAGTTAAGGTAGTCATTGCTTTTCTTTAGGCCTTACTTAAAACGGTCAAATGGGCCTCCAACCAAATTTTGCTTAGGGCCTTGAGCAAGGTATTGAACCCCCAGTTGCTCCCCGGGCGCTGGATATATAGCTGCCCACTGCTCCGGGTGTGTGTTCACGGTGTGTTCACTTCTAACTGCTGTGTGTGCACTTGGCACCAATTACTTGGCAAATGTCACGACTTTCACTTTCACTCTCATACTATACCTAAAAATTCTTCATACATTGGACTACCAGTAAAATTGATTAAAAAATTAAAAAAAAAATATATATATATATGGACCAAAAATTATTCAGACACTTTGACCTAACCATGTTTTGCTTAAGTGTTTTTTCTTTAATTTACCTTTTTACTCCACAGACTGAACAAAATTAAGCATTGCGTGGTAATTGGTCAACAAAGTATTGATAGTTGTGTAAATATGTCATACTAACAGTTGTCTGAATTTTTGGTTGATTGTAAATCCGTTACATAACCTTTCTGCCAAAGTTATCTGACATTTTTTTTTATCAATTTTACTGGTAGTCCACTGTATGAAGAATTTTTGGATATAATATGTCACCGTTTAATTTATTTGTTATACTCACTTACATAAATTAACTATACTGTCCTGCAGTAAATTAGGCGCTGTCACTTTAAGAGACAATGCATCCATTATAATAATACACATCCGATTTCTTTCTCCACTGTTTACTTTCACTTTAGACATAACCGACAGTTTTTTCGATGATACTCTCCAAGACGTGTATTATGACATCATTTTGTATGTATTTGTTTGTACAAGAGCAAGGAGAGGCAAATTCGGTGTTCAAGCGCTTTGAGACGCGTCTCTCTGCGTGCGTCCTGTGCGCACAGAACACCGCGCATGGGAGCTGAATTGGGTTCTTTCACATCTTTTTCTTTTTGCATGTTTAAACTGTGATTTATATTCGTTCATTCAGGTGCAGGAGGACGTGAAGGAGAGCTCAGTTCGGTTTTGCTGTCTGTGAGACGCGGCTCTCTGCGTGCGCACTGAACACTGCGCATGAGTACTCAGTTGAGTTTTTCTGTGTCTTGTGTTTGAATGCTTTTAAACTCTTTTGAATATTTAAATTGGCAAGGCTTAAAAAATTGTGCAAATCTGAATAATAGTAGTAGTATTTAAGTAGTACTAGCATGCATAATAATAATAATAATAATAATAATAATAATAATAATAATAAAGATGGTGATGATAACAATAATTATTAAGATTGTCATTGCTGTTTTTTTTTTTTAATTTCATTTCTGTTATTATCATCGCTGTTCTACTGCTATTTTTGTGTTTCGCGCTTCACAAAAATTAATTGAAACTCAGCGAATACATGCCTCACATACATTATAAATATAGCTATAGAAAGCTTAAAATTACTACTTAACGAGTTAAAAGATCAAAGCAAAAACTCTTTTATTATAATCAGATGCACTTCTCTCCAAAGGCGCGTCTAATGAAGAGGTGGTGAGTCAGAATCGGCAACTTCATCCTTGCGACACAGACTCAGGAAACACTATTTATTTAAATAATGAAAGTGACGTGATATACAGCCAAGTATGGTGGCCATACTCAGAATTAGTGCTCTGCATTTAACCCATCCAAAGTGCATACACACAACAGTGAACACACTCACACACCATGAACACACACCCGGAGCAGTGGGTATCATTTATGCTGCGGCGCCCGGGGAGCAGTTGGGGGTTCAGTGCCTTGCTCAAGGGCAGCTCAGTCGTGGTATTGAGGGTGGAGAGAGCACTGTACACTGTACATGTTTCCACCAGCGTAGCAATTGTTTTCATCACTAATTGATGGATATCTAAAATATAAGAATAAGGAGAAGCCTAAAACAGGCCCGAAGCCCAGCCCGAGGGGCGTAAAAAGGGGCCCGTTGGGCCTGGGCTGAAATACAGGGCTCTAGTTTGGCTACATCAGAAATAAGTTTCTCAGTTATGAGGAGAATAAGAAACTAGCACTGATCTAGCACACATAGAATGATTTGACTGCAAAATTTTCAGAAGAGAAGAAAGAAAGATAGTGGTCATCTACGCAAATCAGAAAAAGAGGCGGCTTTTCTGCATTAACTCTTTGTACAGCAGTTATAATTCATTTTTAATGTATTTTTAATGTCGAATATGTGTTACATAAATACATGAAATGTAGAACATAAAAGTGAAACTCCAA
Source organism: Cyprinus carpio (assembly GCF_018340385.1). Lineage (NCBI taxonomy): Eukaryota > Metazoa > Chordata > Actinopteri > Cypriniformes > Cyprinidae > Cyprinus > Cyprinus carpio. The sequence goes on from NC_056585.1 coordinate 5,775,474, forward strand.
CTATGTTGTTACATTTTTAAAAGCAAAGTTCTGAATTGCAGTTTTCCTCATGACAATCTATCAGAAGTGAAAAGTTTACATTCTTTGCAGAAACAGATGCACATATTAATGTAATTTTGTTGTTTTAATTGCATTGCAGTAATTGCTGTAATGACAATGACGCTGAGCAAGCTGCTGCCTCATGCAGGACGTGTGCATATTTCTTCTTTGATTTTTTTTCCAGCAAACTAGCATGTTATCATGTTACAAAGAGCTTTAATTTGAAGAAGACAAATCAATAATAACAACATGCAAAGTTTTCATGGTCAGATAAGAGTAACCATTTACAATAAATGTACTCAAAAGTCTTTGCAAGAATGTGTACTGCACGCAGCTTCATATTTTCTACACAAAGAGTGAAAGCACAGATGATGACAGTTCAGTGGGAAATATTCACATTGTTACTGTACTCAGCCTACTCTACAGTCCCTGATTCATGGAAAGACCTTTCTCTCCCTCATATCCAGCAGACTGCTGATGTGCGGAGTGGAGAAATGATGCCTAAGATTCCACTGCTTGAAAAAGCAGTTGTGTTTAGAGATGAGAAACATTATGAAAACTGAATTTAAGGAAAAAACATAAACACTTGAGGAGCCATAAGAAACTATCTTAAAGTGGAAAATATGCAACCCCTGGCATATTTAAGAGGCGTCTGTTGAGCTGTAACATGCATAGTCTGTTTTGGTTTTGTTTTCTCAGTTTCCTATGCTCGTTTTGCCTTAGTCCCCAGGCATTGATTGTTTCCTTGGTTGTTCATTAAATAACAACCATAAATTGAATTACAATAACAACAATACATTTTCCAGTGCAAATGTATCTTAAAATTAAAATACACTGAGAAGCAAAATTGACTTAAGTCTTGTCTTCTGTGGAACTAAAAAACAAGAAGAAATGGGCTGTTATATATATCTATATATATATATATAATATATATATATATATATATATATATATATTAGTTTTTATAGATATTTGTAATGGAAAACAAGACAAAAATACATTTAATTCCATGACTATATAAATCAAAGATTTTCGGCTCTGATTTAAGACCTTTTGAAGGCCATAATTTGTGGAAGGTTGAATAAAGTCTTTTTAAGACCTCTGTAAAACCTGCAGAAACCCAGTTTAGGGGTGGACCTTCATGCTTACCTTTCTCAAAAAAAATAAAAAATAATCATGCACTTTTATATGATTCACAATGTTCAAATTCATATGAAATCGCCACCTTGTGAGAAGATTGTTTTCCTGTGAATTCACCGGCCAGTGTTAGAGCTATTCAACAGGATGCAGAACTGCTCAAAGAATTGTTTTGCTGCTGTCCCATCTTCAGATCTTGTGTTTACATAAACTGAAGGGTTTCACCAGAGTTTGAACCTGGAAATACACAAAACCCTGACAGTGTCATTTCTTGACAGCTCGACCTTCTTTGATAAATTGTGCTGTGTTTGATAAAGTGAGCGCAGCTCAGAAACGCCCCTCATTTCCTCTCCCTGCCAGGCACAATGAATAATGTTGCTGCTCATTGTGTCCACACAGATTCTTTCTTCTGCCCCGGGTGGGTGGAAATCAAGGCATTTGATCTGAATTCTGAAGAGTCTTGTTAGTCTCCATAAAGAGCCGCATTGTGTATAAGTGGGTTATATGAGTGCATATGACAGCCATGGTGCAGAGTTGTGGCTAGTAGCGCGTAAATCCTTTGCATTTGCAAAGGGCATGCTGATCTTTAGCGAGGCCATTAGCTGTTTCCTGGAAATGTCTCTATATTATCACAGCTGAAGGTAAAATGCTCTTTTCGTATAACATTATCAAACATGGAAACGTTCATTTGACTGCTCAGTATTCGTTCAGTTATTTTTTGGAGCACATTGTAAAATTTAAATCCTTATTGCAAGTTGGACTTAAGATTCGTCATATAGTTTATACAGATGTCTTGAATAGCTTTGAGCTCTGATCACAGTTAGTATTAGTGCATATGTGGAGTTGTTGTGTGGGCCAACCGAAAGCTTGCTATTGGCCAGGTTGTGTTGTGTCAGGTGACGACATGCAGTGCTAGACCATCGCCCAAGCTCTTAACCAGCTCCAGATTAACCCCAACTCATTGTGATTTCAGTCAACCAAGTGTCCAAATGCCAAGACCCCAGTCTGTTGTTCTTCATGTTTGGAGCTGGTAGCATAAGCTGCTTTCTCACGGGCTGAACCTGGTAAATTACTGTTCAGATTCAGAATTTTGTGTCAGAAAAGATTTGTAATTTAGCGTTATATTGTTTTATTTGTTGGAATTACATTAATCTTGAATGTTGTGTAATTGGAAGTTTAAAAGTTGATGTGTTTAGCCATGTTGTGTATGACATATCTGAATTACAAACATTACCAGTCAAATGTTTTCAACTTTTTTACCCTTTATTGTGACTATATTATGTAAAAGTATGCATAATTACATAATAGTAAAGGCATTAAAATATTAAAATAATACAAATGGAGAAATGGGATTAAAGAAATCAAAACCATTATATATATATGTGTGTGTGTGTGTGTGTGTGTGTGTTGGTTAATTTAGTCTAAAAAAAGTAATTAATAACTAGCTAATTACATTTGTGTATTTATATTACTGTACTAATTACTCTCTGTAAAAAGTATTGCATTACTTATTACTAATGACTTTCTAAAGGTCATATTTGAACAATATAAGGATGGACATGAAACTGCTCTTCTTTTAAAATAAATTAAATAAAATTGCATAAATTAATCTTGAACTGACCAAAGTATTTAAAGGCAGAAGATTGTTTTTCTACAGTCTATACAGTATTTATTATAATTCCATCAGAAGTAACTATAATTAAATTATATGTAATATTGAAATAAAAATGCAAAGAAAAAGAAAATCTTAACAACATGAAGTGCATTAAACATTACATTACATCAAGGTTTCCCAAACTGGGGTTCGTGAAAGAACTGCAGGGGGTTCATGAATTTACTGAAAAGCTAACAATGAATTAAATCATAAAAATGTAATATTAAAATAAATCTTTTTAAATTAACATCAATAAAAATAAAACACTTACTAAAAAATTTAATATTTTACTTGTTTACCTTCATGTCATGTGACCATTAATCAAAGCAAATGTGATACTTAATCATTAAAATATTTATTTTAAAATCTCAGGGGGACTTGATGTAAATATATTAGGTGAAAAAAAATTATTCACAGAATAACGTGAATTTGTGCATTAATGTGTTTGAAAGACATAGTAAAATAACCAACTGAGTGATAATTCAAATAAAAATGAATGTGTTCATCAGTACTTGATGCAATGTTGAAATGCTGAGAAAACACTTCCTGAAACTGAAATGATTTCAGTAAATCCAGTGCTCAGACGCTGTATGCTTCTCAGTTCTCTGTGTAATTACAGTATAGCCACCTGATTAGTGACTGGTCTCTGTGTGAATGTCCACAAAACCACAAGACTTTGAGTGTTTCAGCGGTAGGCTATTTTAGAAAGGAACATTTCAAAGATAATAAAAAGGCAGAATCAATAAATTATGAATAATTTATTGCTGTTGTGTGAATATGTAATCATGTAATCAATAAAAAAGTAACTTCTCTGATTCTGAGTATTTTAAAATGCAATTTAATCTAATTATATGTACTTAATTTTTTTAATCTGATTATGTAATGCAGATTCATGTAATCGTATATATATATATATACACACACACACACACACACACATTTCATTGATGGAGAAACAAACACAGCCAAGTGCACACAAACCTGACTGCTAAATAACACTTAATGCAGAGCTGAAGCGGTCAAGAACACACTGATTAAAGTCCTTGTGCTTTGCTTTCTCTTGTCTTTAGTGCTCGAATCCAGCATGAACTGGGTGTCGTTTTACGCGGTGATCAGCGGTGTGAACAGGCACTCGACCGGCATCGGCCGCATCTGGCTGTCGGTCATCTTCATCTTCAGGATCATGGTGCTGGGTGGAGTGGGTGCCGAGAGAGCTGTGGGGGCGACGAGAAGTCGGGGCTTCACCTGCAACACCCAGCAGGCCCGGCTGCAACAGCGTGTGCTACGACCAGTTCTTCCCCATCTCTCACATCCGCCTCTGGGCTCTGCAGCTCATCCTGGTGTCCACGGCCGGCCCTGCTGGTGGCCATGCACGTCGCTCACCGCCGGCACATCGAGAAGAAGATCCTCAAGATCTCCGGCCGAAGGGAGCGCCAAGGACTTGGAGAACATCAAGAGCCAGAAGTTCGAGATCACCGGTGCTCTGTGGTGGACTTACATCATCAGCATCGTCTTCCGCATCGTTTTGGAGGTGGTTTTCTTGTACATTTTTTACTTGATCTATCCGGACATCAAGATGGTGCGTCTTGTGAAGTGTGACTCCTATCCCTGTCCCAATACAGTGGACTGTTTCGTGTCGCGTCCCACAGAAGAAGACCGTCTTCACTGTCTTCATGCTGGCCGTGTCTGGAGTCTGTGTCTTGTTGAACATCGCAGAGGGTATGTATTTAATAAGTCGGGCGTGTATGAAATATTTTCAAGGAGCAGTAGGTGAACCTAAAGCACCTTGGCTCTCTCAAAAACTGGCAACCTACAAGCAGAATGAAATAAATCAGCTGATCACGGAGCATTCGTTCAAGCCGAGATTCAACGTTGGGCGAAAGCCTGCGGATAAGAGCGAACGCTGCTCTGCTTTCTAGACGGAGGCTTCTGCCAACTATCAGTGATTAATTGGATTTTTTGGTGTGTTGTATTTTTAATCAGCTGTCACTGATTTACTTTGTTGCTTTGGTTTAATGGCCCCATGGTGAGAAATATGCTGGAGAACGGTCAGATATTACACATTTAAAATAGCACAGGTGTCCACCTTGTCCTAAAAAGCAGATAAGATTGGAGGAATAATCATAAGCAAACACTGGAGAGGGCAAACAGTTAGTCACTCGCTTCTGTCCTGAAGTTTGGTGAACTCTGACCAAATAAATAAATATAAAATAAACATTTGACCAAATTGAGGGTCTATACATCACAAATCCACGGAAGCCGGTTTCCGCCGCTGAATAAAACATAAAAAAGGTAATTGCAACTTTTTATCTCACAATTCTGACATTTTTTCTCAGAATTGTGTGATATAAACTCACAATTGCAAGATAAAATTCATAATTGGGAGATAAACCTTTATTTCTCTGAATTGCAAGTTTATATATTTTTTTTCAGTGGTGGAAACAGGCTTCCATACAAATGTACCTTTTTGTCTCGATATAAAAATAAAAACTGGCATTGTTTGCTGTGTTGAATGAAGGTGGAGTAGATGGTATGTTTTAACCTTTTTAATGCATTATTATGTGTTATTTGAAATTATTTATTGAAAACAGAAGCCCTCCACCATAAGAGAAGTGGATGAAGACAGAAGCCTACAGTATGACATCATATCCTGTCGCCCATACTTGTTGATATAACTGATATTTTGAGCATCTGATGTTTTTATTTTTTTTTTTTTTTTTTGCAGTAAAGTTTGTAGTATGATTTGAATGTTACATTGACAAAAATAGGCATTTTTTTTTAAGTGGGTTGTGTTTGAACTACAGATTTGCAATGATTTTCTGGTATCAAAATGCCCCTTTACGTCTGTAAGCAAAGTTTCTTATTCATTTTGCTTTGACTTGTAATTAATTTGTTAAAATGGTGGTTTGAAATTGATTTTGACTTCCAGTTTGAATTGTTTTATTTTAGTTAGATATCTAACGAAAGTTTATTTAAAGGGCATTTTCTTCATCTTCTCTGCCTTGCGAAACTTTGCAAGCACACATTTGTTAAAAAGACAAAACAAACCGACTTGAGTTTTTATCGTTTTTATTTGATTGTAAATGCTTCTTTGTTCTCACAGTGTAAAGTTTTTCTACCAATCCGTCTTTACTAACACACCTTTCAGGAGCCATACAATCACATAGAACTGACCCGCTCTAGTATGTTTGGGAAATAATATTTTATTTGCAGGACTTTGTTGAATTCTTTGATGCAGCTTTTTTCTTGCAATATCAACGTTGTCATAAAAGAAATGCATTATATTGCACATACCTTAACACAATACTGAATCATTTTAATTTCTCAATGTCCATGTATTTCAATGTTTTCCCCCATCACAGGAAAGTTGTTAGTTGTTTTAAAATCTTTTCTGAAGGCTTCACACACTGTAATGAAAATGTGCGTTAGCAGCTGTTTTATATTGCACAGCCCAAGCATTAGCAAAGGGACATTATTCAGGTCAGTATGTGTTCTGAACACCCTTCAGTGTTATCAGTGACTGTTCAAATGTGTCTAGACCTTCAGATCATGTCTTTATAGCACTGCTCCTGGATCAGCTCCGGACTGTCGCTGCCAAGCGACTCAGTCTCTTTCAGTAACTAGCAAGTGAGGTCTTTTGCGTTACACATTATTAGCACATCCTGAACCGAGCGTAACAGAGGGAATAGGGAAACACTGGACATGATCAATGAAGGCATTCCTCATGCAGAGAGAGTGCAAATCATTGTCTTTTTTTTTTTTTTAGGAATAATTCTAAATGTAAGCCATTTGGACCCAGTTTCACAGTTTTTGTCCCACCACTGGAAATGTGCCCAATGATAACTGAATATGACTACCCATATGTAACCTGTTAGTACCAATGTTTAATAAAATAAAAATTTTCAAAACTCAGGAATTAAGGAGATTGATGTTACACTCAAAGCCAATCAGAATGCACTACGGTCCAGTTATTCTTCTAACGCCAAAACTTTTGACTTTAACTTTAACCCAACAAAACCTGCATTAGACATTTAGCCTGTTCTGACACAAGCTGATGATTTTTCCACTTATAATATTCCTATACCAGACTTTACAGCAAACGTAGGGCCTGCAAGCTTGAGTCAAAGGAGGTGAAGTGATATGTTTGATCAAAGAAATGAGGGATCATGGAACTGATGCTTAGAAGATGTGAATAATTATCATTTAGTGTGTCCTTTAAATAAAATCACATGGCATGGTCTTAAAACACATTTCAGGGTTTTAAAGAGACCTCATCTCTGTATTTGAAATTGAACATGGTAAGACGTGACTTTAGCTGCATTGCATTTCTAAACAGCAATACTGTATATTTACAATAATGAAAATAACTGAGAAAATAACTTGTTCTGCAAATGGCAGAACATCCTACTTAAGAGTCTGCTTTCACTACAACCATTAAAAGTGTAGATATGTCAACCTCATCAACTCAGTAACATTAGTTTTGTTGCACAGAAAGACAGTCATTACACAACAAACTGTATTTATTGAGAATAATTATAATACAAGAATTAGTAGATCGAGTCGTTAATTTAGAAAGCCCAGTTTTAGTCACAGATTTCTGAGTTACAGCAAGCTGATAATGCTTAACACAACAGACACACACAGAAAGAATGCAGACTTTATGATGTAGCGTTCCTAAATATCAGTAACTCATAAGTCACCGTATGGCACACAAATCAGATATTAAGAGTCATGACAACATTTAAAACCTCTCGACCCGTGCAACATCAGCGAGGGGAAAACAAGCATGTTACTGCCTTTACACATAAAGTGACGTAGTTTCTCAGCAGAAACATGCGAGTGAAATCTTCTGGATCATCCACCACCCTGTGAACAAAAAACCATCAAGAGCAGCAAGCAAAACCCTATTCATCTTTAACCCTGTTCATCTAGAAACAGACCTTGATATGTTGCTTGGATTCTCTAGTAAGTCACTGCATGATGAGCTTTACGTATACACTACCTTGTTTTTACTCTAAACTTGCAACAGCGAGCATGCAGTGTTTTAAGAGACGCTCTTCCGTGCCGAGTGAATGTGATTCAGAGATCAGCAGCTGAGGTAAAGGTCTGCTTCAGACACTCACGCTGTGTGCTGTGCGTCTAGCGCATGCGCATGTGCAGACTGTGTTTGGGTCCGTCCACACGCTCCAGCTTCTCAAAGTGTCTCCTGGCGTTCCTGATGTTGATGAGCGTGGCAGCAGACGCTGGAAGAGAGTGAGACACAATGTGCGGTCCTTTAACGTTATTTGGAGTGCAAATCCATGATCCTTATGAACAGAGCTACTCTTCTGTTTATGGCAAAAATTAACCATTGAGTGAAACAGTAAACAATATAAACAGCGTCTTACATATTAATCAATTACATTTATTTACACAGATGGTTCACCCCTAAACTTAAGCGCTTTGTCAAATAATACGGTTTATAATGGTTGGCCGTCATTAAAAAGGTAGAAAAGGATTAATAGAACCTCCCGAGCCTGATGCTTACGTATGGACGGGTCTGACATGATCACCATGACGTAGGTGTTGGACGTGAACACGTCGATGAAGGCGGCAAAGTTAGAGTTGCGCACTTCCATGCTCTGGAAAGAGGCGGCCAGTTTACTGTGGGACACAGAGAAAGGTCAGAATTACCCATGATGCTGTTCAGCACTGAACACTCGAGGAATGGAGTGGGACTGACCTGCAGCTCAGCTTGAACTGCTTGATGATGTTACTGATCTTCTCGAAGCGATGGGCATCACGCTGCTCCTTACACTGATAATGAGAGATCACCTGACAGCATACCAGAGACAGGACAGAGCAATCAGAGCCAAAGCTTTCTAGTTACATGCTTTTCAATATTTTTTGAATATTAGTTTCTGTGTGCATGGTGCACATAGAATGCAATTTTGTTTTCATTAACAATTAATTGTTGCAGTCCTATAATTTCATTTTTATAGAGTTGCCAAATACATTTAAAACTAGGATTTATTTTTGACTATGTTAAACTGAGCAAACGTAAAATGGCAGAACTGTCACAACATAAGGTCATAATTCAATCTGATACAAACCAGGAAAGTAGCTCTTTCAAAAAGCAAGACTTCGTCTGCCTCGATTATCTGAGCGAAGTTGCGCAGGTTGCACTCGAGCTGCTGTACGTTAGGAATGAGCTGATAGACGATGCTGGACCACGCCTGCAGACACAGACACACACGATACAAGCTTCTGTCTGTCTGCTAATGCTGAGCGCTGCACAGAAAATACAATCGTCTTACTTTATACAGCGTCTCGTCCCAAATAGACGTCCTAAAGCAGGTGCAGGCCAGCGGGCGATGATGACAGTCTCTTCAGGTCCTCCTCACGCTCTTTAAATATCTACCATCACAAAGCATTTAAACGGATGTAAAATATAGTAATTAATACACAATCTCATAGTATTTTACCAGTTTGAAGATAGTCAACAAGGATTTGCTTCAGAACATGCTTTGGTTACAAAATAAAACACCTTAAAGGGACAGTTCACACAAAAAAGAAAATATGTAATGCTATGGCCTTTGTGTGTATATTTAAAGATGTGCATCTTTAAGCATGACTGTTGAAATTAAATGGTAACACTTTAAAATAAGAGTCCATTTGTAACATTAAGATTAATGAAAGCTGTGTAAGTATTGTGCCTTGTTTTGGGTGAACTATCCCTTTTTAAAGATGTGCATAAACGGTAAAACACACTTTTCTCTCTCTCTCTCTCTCTCTCTATAACATGGAAATTCCTGGCCGTGTCTCACCAGGTCTCCTATCTCTGGTCCTCCTGCACCAGGTCCATCTGTTGCACCAGGCAGAAGATCTTGGCGTCAGGAGAGTTCTGCAGGGATGGCTTCCAGGACACGACTGATAGTAGTGCATATCCTTCTCCAGCTCGCGGCTCTCCACATCGAACACGTAGCATCAGCACCTCCACGTTGCGAAAGATGTTGTCTCTCTGACTCGTGAAGTAGTTCTCCATGAACGTGTCCTGTCTGTGCCATTCACATTTAAAGATGAGAAAAGAAAAGTGTCTCTCCAAAGCCATCCAACAAAACACCTTCCTACAGGAGACACTCACCCGCCGCCGTCAGTCCCACAGGTTCAGCACCAGATTGCCCAGAAAACCGCACGTGAGCGAGTGCTCCACATCAACCTGAATGAAACAAAAAATAATAATAATTTAATCTTTCAACCGATACTTAACAGATGTTGACATATTAACATCTGAAAATGAGACATGAGGCAACTGTAACAGGAGGGAAATTATGTGTAGCTTATGAACATATAAAGCATAATTTAAAAATAGAATTGCACCAAATAGAAAACTACATTACAGTCAAGTAAAATCTCAATGCAGAAAACTGTCCAAAAAAATAGGATTAATTTTCTTTGAGCAAAACAGCATCAGCATATGACCAGCACATTTCTGGGAAATCTTGCCCTCCTCTGCATTTAAACCAGGAAACAGACACACAAGATCAAGAGTCTGGGCTTCACTGAGTGTCATGCAGGTTGGACAGAAATGTGGTAGAATTAGAGAACACCGATTCGTGTTTTTTTGACAGAGTCATACTTGTGGCTCCGAGGCGAAAGGCGCGATGTCTCTGGCGGATGTAATTGGCAAATATGATGGACCTCATACTGGTCTTTCCTGATCCACTCTTACCCATCAACAGCACCTGCAGAGAACAGAGGGTCATTTCATGGCAGTGACCTGACGTCTGCAGCAAATAACCATTCACATTACATAACTTAAATGTCAAAGATTAATGATGCTGCCAGCAAACGGATGTCTGCTCTGTGTTTTGATGAACTCCACACGACTGTGATACATGACAACAGCACAAACTATTAAGACTGATCACACATCACTTTTAGACAGACGGTGCGTGGTGTGTTTGTGTTTGAGACTTTCCTGGCAGAGCTCTCTTGCCCACGGTGGGTCTGTCGTACTCTTAGCCAATCAGATGCAGAGCTTACCAATTTCCACCAATCATATCATAATCCACTGACAGTGGCATCCAAGGAGCAACGGAAATTCTAGCGCACCTTTGCACAATATGGATGTAATTAGAACGAATTAAGCCTTTACAAATCAGTAAATCCCACCATAGACAGTTAAAGGAGAAATGGACACAGCGGCGAACCCAATTGGAACTCAATTGAGAAAATTGCGAACGGCCCATTTTTATATAGCGATTTTTAGCACTTCCGTTTCTGACGCGCAGTGACTCAAAACTAGAAGCTTCTGCCCATTATTGTGACTTCATCTGAACATGTAGCAAAACTACTCTCCCTTGAATGCAGTCTCGGTGGCTTATGATATGATTGGTTGAAATGGTAAGCTCGCATCTGAATTGGCTAACCGAGTACTACAGACACCCACTTGGGAAGAAGAGATCTGCCAGAAAGTCCCTCAAAAACACACACACACAAATCCGAGTGGATTTCGTAGTAAAGTGACGATTTGTAACATGCCGATCCATCGTTTGACCAATTTTTTTTTTTTTTAAACATTCAAAGGTTTTGGTTCTGCACATTGTATATCTACGAATTGTTGTTTTGCCATTTGTGAAATGGATATTTATGAATAATATAATTTATATGTGCGCATGTGAATTGCTTTTTGTGTATAAAAATAAACCTCAGTGTGTTTCACGCACGTGAATATTTTTTTGTGTGTAATGTGAATAGGTTTTCATGCATGTGAGTGCAACTTCATGCAATTGTCTACGCATGGTGTGAATCGTGTTTTTTTTGGCGGGAAGTATAATTAAGGACTAAGCTCGTTCCATACGTTTGTGTGAGTGTGTGCGTGCCTGTGTGTGAGTGTGCGTGTGTTGTGTGTGTGGTGTGTTGGTGTTGAGAGTGGTGTGTGTGTGTGTGTTTGTGTTTGGTGTGAGTGTGCGTGTGTGTGTGTGTGTGTTGTGTGTGTGTGTTGAGATGTGTGTGTGTGTGAGTGTGTTGTGTGTTTGCCGGGTGTTTGTGTGGTGTGAGTGTGTGCGTGCCGTGTGGGAGTGTTGTGTGTGTGTGGGTGTGTGTGGTGGCTTGTGGTGTGTGTGTGTTGAGTGTTGTGTTGCGTGGGTGTGTGTGTGTGTGTGAGTGTGTGCGTGCCTTGTTGTGGTTGTGTGGTGAGGGCGGTGGTGTGGGTGTGTTGTGTGGTGCGGGCTTATTTGTTTGTATGTGGTTGCTGGTAACGTTTGGGGTGTATTTATAGTAACGACTCGGGGTTGGTGCGGTATCTGGGGCTGTTTTGTGTTTTTGCCGGTTTGGGGGGGGTTGTGGTTTTTTTTTTTTTTTTTGTTTTGACATTTTAATTTTTTTTTTTTTTTTTTTTTTTTTTGCGCTTGTTTTTTTTTTTTTTTGGTGGGTTTTTTTTTTGTTTTGTTTTTGGTTTTTTTTTTTTTTTTTTGTTTTTTTTTTTTTTTTGTTGTTACTTTTTTTTTTTGTTTAGTTTTTTTTTTTTTTTTGTTGGTTGTTGGTTTGTTCTTTTTGTTTTGTTTTTTTGTATTTTTTTTGTGTTTATTTCGTGTTTTATTTTTTTTTTTTTTGTTTTTGTATTGTGTTGTTTGTTCGTGGGTGTGTGTGGTGTTGTGGTGTTACTGGTGGCTTTTAGGATTGGTGGGGTTTGTTTGCGTGCGGTGCGACGTGGAGTTGGTGGTGTCGTTTGTCGTAGTGGGTGTAGTGGTGTGGGGGTGTTTGTTGTGTGTTTCTGTCGGAGTTGTTTGGTGTGGAAGCGATTGTGGGTTTTTAGTTGTTTAGGTTGTATCCATGATAGTGCTGGTGGGGTGTTGTTTGGATATCTGTCTTTTTCTGTGGCTGTGGGTGTGGTGTTGGTTTGGGGTTTGGTTGTTGTGCTGTGGCGTGTAGTAGGTGTGTGTGTTGTGTGTGTGTGTGTGGTGTGGTTGTTGTGTGTTTTGTCCTAGTGTGAGGTTTTTGTGGTGTGTGTGTGGTATGTCCTGTGGTGGTGGTCTGTGTGGTGCCCCACCCAAGTGTGAGCAACTGTGACACACTGCGTGTCTGTGGTACCACCCCTCACACTTGTTTTATGTGTTCGGTGTTGGTTTGTGGGGTGGTTTGTTGTTTGTGTTTGTGGGTGTGTTGCGTGCGTGCGTTTGTGTGGGTTGGTGGTTCGGTTGGGGTCTGTGTGTTGTCGGGTGGGTCTCGTGTATGTTTTGGATGGGGGTGGTGGGTGTGTGTGTGTTGTCGGTCTTCATGTGTGGGTGTGTTTGGTGTGGTATGTGGGGGGATTGGGATGTGGTGCGTGTGTGTGGACAGTGGGGTCTGTGGGGGTGGGTGGCTGGGCGCGATGTGGTGTGTGTGTGTGTGTGTGTGTGGGTGCGTGTCTGTGGGTGTGTTGTGTGTTCTGGTGGTGAGTGGTGGTTGTAGGTTGTGTGTGTGGGTGGGTGTGGGTGTGGGGGTGTGGTGTGTGCTGGTTGGGTGATGGTTGTGTATCTGTTGTGCGGGAGGGGTGGTGTGTGTGTGTGTGTGGGTGATTTGTGCGGGTGGGATGAGTTGGGGGGGGTTGGGGTTCTGTTGGGGACGCAGTGGGGTGGGCAGTGTGTGTGTGTGGCGGGGTGTGTGTGTGGTGGGGGGAGTGTAGGTGGGGTGGGTGTGTGTCCGGTTGATGTGAGCGGGGGGTGGGGGGGCGTGGGTGTGTGTATTTGTGTGGTGGGTGGGGGAGTGGGTGCGTGGGTGTTGGTTGTGGGATGTGAGCGGGAGCGTCATGGGGGGTCGGGTGTTGTGGGTTAGTGGGGGGGGTTGGTGGGCAGAGGGGTTGTGTGTGCGTGTGTGGTGTGGGGTGTGGGTGGCCGGGGGTGGGGTGTTGGTGTGTGTGTTTGGGTGGGGGGGGGGGGGGGGGGCGGGTGTGTGTGGTGATGGGGTGTGTGTGTGGTGTGTTAGATAGTGGGGGAGTGTGTGTGGGTGGGGGACGGGTGGGGGGGACGCGTGTGGGGTCTGGGGTCGCTGGTGTGGGGGGTGGGTGTTGGGGGGGGGGGGGGGGTTGATGGTGGTGCAAGGGAACTCTTTGGGGGGGTGGGGGGTGTGTGTGGGGGGGGGTGGGGTGGTCGGGGTGGTCTTCAGATATGGTGTGTACAGGGGGGAGGTGGTGTCTCCCTGGTGGTGGGGGCTCGGGTAGGGCAATGTAGAGTGCAGATGAGGGGCTGTGAGGGGGGGGGGGTGGGTAGGGGTGTGGGTAGGGGTGTGGGGGTGGGGTGCTTGGGAGTGTGCCGGCGTCAAAGCGGTCGGGGGTATGGTGGGCGTGGGAGAATGCCGTGGGTGTATGGGGTGGGGGCTCTGGTGAGTTGTGTTGTGTGGTGGGTATGGGGGTGGTGGGTGGGGGGGTGTGTCTGTGTGTTGTGTGTGGCGGGGGGGTGCAGGTGGATGGGTGTGTGTGTGTGTCTGGTGTGCACTGGTGTGTCTGGTTGATGGGTGTTTTTATGTGTGGGTGTGTGGTTGTGTGTGGGGTGTGTCTGTTTGGGTGTGATTGGTTTGTTTGTGGGCTGGTGTGTGTACTGTTTCGGTGTGTTTTGGTGGGCGTGTGTGTTGTTGTGTGTTGTGTGTGTGTGTGGGGGGGGGGTCTGTAGTGTCCTGGTGAACCGGGTGTGTGCGTGCGGTGTGGGGTGTGAGGGGGGGGGTGTGATGTTTGTGGGGGGTGGGTAGTGGGATGTGGCGTGTGTGTCAGGTGTGGTGTGGGTGGTGTCTGTGTGGGGGTGTGTTGGGTGTTGGTGGTGTGGTGTGGTTCTGTGGCACTGGGTCTGTGCGCTTAGTGGGGTGGTGCGGGCGTGACGGGGGGTGTGGTGTTTGTTCTGGGTGCGGAGGGGGGGCGAGGGGGGTGTGCGGGTGTGTGTGCGTGTGTATGTGGTCTGGCGGGGGGTCTGGGTTGTTGTGGGTGCGTGTGTGAAGGTGCGGCGGTAGGAGTGGGTGTGGCTTTGTGCGTGTTGAAGTTGGGGGTGCTTGGATCGGGTGTGTGGGTGTGTGGGTTCTGAGGGGTTGGCTGGGTGTGTGTCTGTATGGGTGGGTGGTTGTGTGACAACCCCCCCTTTTTTTTTGCGGGTGTGTCAGGGGGGGGGTGGGGGGGGGTGGGGGTGTGTTTTTGGGGTATGTGGCGCGTGTGTGGGGGGGTGGCTGGGCCTGTGTGGCGTGTGTGGGGGGGCGTGGGGTGTTTGTGGTGGTGGCACTGTGGGTGTGTGTGGGGTGTTGTGATGGGGGGTTTGGGGATGGGGAGCAGTGTGTGCGGGGGTGCGTCGGGTGTGGGGTGGTTGCGAGGGGCGAGAGGTGGTTGGGGTGCGAAGGTGGACGGAGTTGTTTGTTGTCGGCGTGCGCCGGGTTGGGTGCAGTGCTAAGGTATGGAGAGCGGTTGGGCTCATGAGTGGTGTGTGGGGGGGGGGTGTGTGAGGGGGTGGGGGTGGGGGGTGTGTGTGGTGTATTAAGTGATGTTAAGCTCACCTTCTTCTTCATGCTTCTGTGCTGGACATGTCCCTACTCAAACTTGACTGTACTACAGTAAAATCACTGTACACTGCTGCTCATCAACAAACTGTAGCACAAGAACACAACCACGATCACTCAACTTCAATTCTTTGTACATTTAATGGCGTGCTCCATATCGTCCACTCCACAAATAAAGTCATATTTCTTTATAATAATTACAAGCGAGGAGGATCAAGCCTTATTTTGACTGAAAGATTTTTTTAAATTCTTTATTTAATGTGTTTCTTTTGTTGTTCACAATGACAGAAGCAGAAGAAAAACACTGTCTTGTTCAATCCACAGACAAACGAGAAATCTGCTTCTTCAGATATTACTATGACAATGAATAAACAAACAAATAATCAATCAGGCTGCATTCTATAACTTTCATCAGAACTCAAGACACTTTTTCACTAACACAATAAAAATAACATCTTTGTAGGATTCTCATTCAGCAAAGCACTGATGTAAAAATTTCATTTTTTCTATAATTGATGAAATTCAGAAGAAAGTGTTTTAAAAAAAAAAAAATGAGATATGAATACTGTATGTGTCCTGTGAATATTAAAGTGCAAAGCTTGACTGTGATATAATCTACATGTTTATGATGGTAAAAGGTTTGTTAGGCGTCTGCATAACATGAGACATCACGGAGCTGCTCTGACGACACAACTGAGATAAACATCTCCCATAGTGTTACTGGAGAAAGAGCCCTCATCAGATACACTCTGAAACTCAACCGTCAAAAAGTTTATGACAGAAAATACATTGCTAGCACTGTACAATGGAAAGGTACTCTAATAATATATTTATTTAGTCAACACTTTGAGCCCTTAAAAATCTCCAGTATGCTTACACTCCCTTTCATCACAAGCTGCTCTGAAAGAAAGAAATACAAACATGGTTCTGACTGACTTCTATTGCTCTCATTTATACTGTTTAAAGGGAAGGAAAGTTTGGCTTATTTTTTTAAGACCTTGCTTATTTTTCCTACTTCTAATTTTTTTATTACTTTTTTTTAATAAAATGTTCTAATTCTGCATTTAAAATATTTATTTATTTTGTGTGAGAAAAAAAGAGAGTTTAGTGTCGGTAGTACATATAAACTACTGTATATAATGTATAATAATGCGGTGGGGGAATATTTGTGTGTCCTGGTGAGCTACTATTAAAAAGTGGCCTACATTATTTTAAATATATCTAGTCAGTGAAAGAGTGCAAGCATATTTATCTAAAATAATTCTGTATTTTCAGCTTCAGAATCATCAATATTTTTACATTGTTCTGTGCATTGAGTTACTACAAGCCTATTAATTTCTCTCTCTCTCTTTTTATTATGTACTGACAGACAAAACAGAACTGTTAGAATAGGGAACCACTCCAATACGTCTACACTAGGGGTGTTATAATATAACTATAATAATATACTAATATAGCACTTATTGCTCTTTTGTTGGTTTTGATTGCTTCTATTCCTTATTTGTCGCTTTGAATGAAATTGTCTGCTAAATGACAAAATTTAAATAGAATGTAAGTGTAATAACAAGCCCCAAATCAAATAAATAAGTAACACAAATAAAATAAATCTCTTTATATAAACAAAATAAGGCTTTGTCTGTGCTCTTTCCATTTAATTTAGAGGCAACCACTGCATTTTAATCACGATCCAAACAAAGATGCTGCATACATGCAGCACGAGCAGTTTTTAATCTAAATTAGATTTTTGAAGCAAAAACAGAATGGTTTGACTTCAGTTTGTGTGAAGTTTTGTGATAAAAATATCTGCATGAAACAGAAACAGCAGACGAGCTGAACGAGACGCAGATTCACTTTCTACCAGCAGGTGGAGCTTAAAGCGTTTCCTTGGTTACCGCTGTAAACAAAGCAGCGCTGCACTTATGAACTTTAATATGCTTTATACAGAGCCAAGATGAAAAGAAAAAATACCATCTAAACTCTTCTAAAGACAGTAAGTTCCCCTCAGACATGCATTCATATAAACTCCTTCCCCTAATTAAATCGTGATTTGTTTAGCATCTCAACCGATTTGAGTTGTCACATATTTAAATAATTTTTTCAACCGGCTTGCAGTTAATTGTCACATCCCTAGTCTACATCCATTATCTGTGGGACACCTCAAGGTCCTGTATTGGGCCCGTCTCCTTTTCCTCATACCTTGTTAACAGTTCATTGTATAACACAATAATTAAAACTGACATGACTTTTGACTTTTATTTTATGTTAATATAGTTAATATAATACAACATAAGCAAATTAACACATTTAAACAGAGCCCTATTAAATAACAATAATAATAATAATAATAAATACAGTTTATAATCATAAACATCCATACGTCTTTGAGTATTGTGACATTAAGGCATCGTTACTCCCCTGCTACTAATAATGCTAGTAATTAATTATTGTTTTAAAGAGCGACCTTTGCATTCGGTCTTTTTCAGCTCTGCGGGGTCTGACCTGGAGCGAGCAGAACGTGTGTGTTTCTAACATCATCCAAACACAGCGCAAGAGCAGGTAAACGTGTCACGATGGCCGGGTGCTGGTGTGAATAGACGGAGCGGTTCTGCCGTATGCTGAGATTTACTGTAGCTGAAGCTGATTCCTGGGGTCTCTCTGCGCATCCATCGGAGGGATTCGGAGGGATGGAAAAATGGCTGGAAAAGAGGAGCATTCACACTGTGAGTATGCATTATCAGACCGGCTCTAAGACTTTCACATCACATTTGTGCTGAACATAAGAAGAGTTCGATGGAAACCCAGCCACTGTTTCAAGAGTATAGACACAAAACACGTGACATGATTTTATGGTAAGATGAGGCTGGTGGGGCAAAACGGGAGCAAACTCCACTCATGTCAGTAAAACATACATCATCCCATCACTAGCACATGCAATAATAGATGTGGTTTTACCAGATCATTCATGAAAGCAAAGATGCAAACATTATGCCACGGATGATAATATGGCTTTGCATATTGCAATAAGATGTTCCTAACTGTGCAGTACTGTTATTTCATTTCTTTGCATGGCGTTCCCCTGTCTTGCAGATGAACTTGCGGTCTGTATTTACTGCCGAGCAGCAGCGGATCCTGGAGCGCTATTACGAGAGCGGCATGACCAATCAGAGCAAGAGCTGCTTCCAGCTCATCCTGCAGTGTGCCCAGGAGACCAAACTCGACTTCAGCGTGGTCAGAGTACGCCTGCTTGTTTTATTCATTTGGCATTTCTTTTCAAATGGCTTGAGCTATTTATTTTGTTGTTTAGTGACAGGCCAACATGAGTTCCTCAGTGACTGATACCCATTTCTGAAAGGCAGGATGATTATTAAGTTGGCTTGAAAAAAAACAACTTACTGAAATGCTATTTCATCCTATTATTATTATTTATTTTTTTCTGAGACTAAAATAACAATGTCTTCCTAGCCACCACCGAAAATACCCTAGCAACCACATAGCAACAACCTAGCAACCACCCAGATGCATTAAAGTGCGCGAGACGTGAATTTATATTGTATTTATTTACAGAGGTATATTATCAAGGAGACCGATAACCCGATATTTTGAACCGATATGTGTCTAGTGTAAAAATGAAAATTAATGTCAAAATTAAGAATAAAAAGGCCTCTGACAAAGACTCTCTTTAAATTATTTTAACACATCTTTAATTCTGAGAACTGTTCATAATAACAACATTAATATTAATAATAACAACAAACATAAAAAGTGCTGGGAGCATCCATCAGCAGCATTCTGTAAACTAAGTAAAACTTAAAGCAAATTTAAACAGCAACAAATGAACAAATAATGGAAAATAAATGTAATCTATATATATGTGTGTGTGTGTGTGTGTGTGTAAACATTAGCATTTTATTTGCAACCCAGAATTGCATTAAAATCCACACACAACCCATATTGTAATAGTGTTTTTTTTTTTTTTTTTTTTAGACTGTTTATCACGGCGATACAAACTAGGAAGTATACAGGACAGCGTCATCCAGAAACGTGCAATGTGAGATTATTGACAATTTACGTTATTAGCATATTAGTCAAATGAGAGAGCGCGGCCGCGGAGATAACTAAATCAGGAATAGGGAGCTCGCGTCGCGTCAGGGCGTCAGAGCTCGCGCTTGATGCCCTTTCAGCTCTTCAAAATTGCATAATGGTAATTCTGAATCTGTATGATAAATTATTTTGCAATCATGTTAGAATAAAGCAACATTTCTCCAAATATGCACAATTTTTTTGACTAAGAGCCCTAACGGAACCGGACGCTGTTCAGTGAAGCTATGTGAACAACACACAAAAAAAAAAAAAATGTAGCAGCGTGAGTGAATTCATTCGTGTTGATAATCTATTCACAATATAACGTTAAGTTGGCCGAATTGTGAGAGAAGTAGGTTTTAGTTTCACTATCTCAGCACTGATGTGATGATCCGTTGGTTAAAGCATATCACTGCAATGACGGACATTGACCGGGAATTCACAGTATAATAACTGAACGGGGCTTGTCATCATAAATCGATTATATTTAGGTGTTTTGCAACTTCAGTGTAGTGATTTATTGCAACTTCAGGAACGTTTACTGCATTCTTACCTTCGAGAGATAACTTATTGATGTGTGATGATGATCACTGAAGCAGCTCCTGTGCTTTCGGTGTGAGAGCGGAACATTTTCCAGCCGCGCCAGCCGTATTGATTGGCCAGGCTCGTGACTCCCAACAAATCAGACGGACGATGGGCGGGGCTTAGTCTAGGCCACAGAGCGGTTGCGCTCTGACTGAGGTGGCTGGATCAGTGCCAGATCGCGCATTTCAAAATAAAATGGTTTTATCGGCAAATCGGTTTTGAAAATGGCCGATGCCGATAACAATAAAAATGCTTAATATCGGCGCCGATAATCGGTCGACCCCTAACCCAGAGTACCCTAGCAACTGCATAGCAACAACCTAGCCTATAGCAACACCTTAGCAACCACCCCAGGCACCCTAGCAACCGCATAGCAACACCCTAACGACCGACCCTTAGCATCTATCTATCTATCTCTGCTTTTACAATTACTTCAAACTGTTTCAGACTGAAACTTGAAAGCTTTTTTAAACTTCCTAAACTTTTCAAGCTTTCCAGTCCGGCTTTCTCAAGCCAACTTAAAGTTTGTCTTGATGAACTTTTTTATCTCGTTAAATGAATTATGATCTTTCCCTCCTCTGAAGCTCTAAGTAATGAGCTGCACAAGTCCCGTGGGCTTCAGAAATGGTGTGTCGGTGTTTAAAACAGGGATGCATTAAGAGGAACGATGTGTATTGGGGTCTTTTGGTGAAAACCCTAAAACAGCTTCAAAAATGAGAATTTATTATTTACAGCTTGTTTAAAGTAAGCTTCGTATTTCATCGCTATTGAATTCTTCAGTGTAAGTCTCTCAGTGGCAGCACTTTGGATTTGAGAGCTACCAGCAGAAGCGGACATTTTCAGTGAATTATGACTTAAAAATGAGTGTTAATAGCTTAAAGGTCATCTTTATACTACTATATATTCCTAAACACTGACAGAATGCACTTTTCTAAAATAAATAAGGGATAATGTACATTCTTTAGCTATGACAACTTATTACATGGCTAATAATAATTGAACACCAAGTTTTGATTGACGTTTTAGTAGCTTATTAATGTTTTATTAGCTCACTCATAACAGTTCCCAGCAAGCAGGTTTTAGTCTAGTCTAAGTCCAAACAAGTCCAAACATGTGAGTAAGGGATGTTTTAAAGCCGTCCTGCATGATTAGTCAGTATAAAAATAAAGGCCAGTTAAAGAATTGCATTGGGATGGCATGCTGATTTGAGTTTGAGATTGTATAAAAATTTTATTTTTATATTATCTTAAAGTTTCTGCTAAGAGAAGCTAATCTGTTCAGTGTGTTCGTCAAGCACAGCCTGTGTTTCAGTGGCACGGGCTTCTACTTTCACACTTCCCCAGCTGTATAGGAAAAAAGCACAGTGTATAAAAATGCTTCTGTGGTGGAATGGATCCGCTTCTTCAGACCCAGCCGCTCATGGCCGTGCATTTCTCTGCGTGTGTCTCTGTAGACGTGGGTAGGGAACAAGCGTCGGAAGCTGGCGTCTAAGGCGGATCAGAACGGTGCCGCCGCTCAAGCTCTGTCCCATCAGCATGTTTCTTGTGCATCTGTCGCCGGCTCGCTGCTGACGGCTGAGATGGCAGCCATGCGGAGCATCCAGCGCGGCCCCCCGGTGACCCACCTCCTCCCTCCGCAGGCCTCGTCCTCCTCATCCTCCTCTTCTCCAGCATCTTCCTCCCCGCTCAGCGACGTGATTCTGACCGGCGTTTACGCCAACTGCTTCAGTGCTTCTACTCACAATAGGACAGGGACGAAATCTTTGCCCTCACTGTCAGAGATGGAGCCGGCCGCTCACGATTCTGCGGACGCGGCAGCGCATCGCAGCGCCATCGCGGCCGGCATGCATCGGAAAGCCCCCATCGTCCCCGGCTCCAGTCACTCAAGCAGCCAGACGCTCAAACCCTTGACCTCAGAGACTCCGCTGGAAGCGCTCCCAGCTGGGCCAAGCATCCGTCGCATCCGTCCTGGCCTCAGACGTCCCCACAGAAACCAGCCCCGGCTCAGATCCAGCATGTCTTCACTCTGGCCGGATTCGGCGAGCCGTCCCAGCGCCCGCGAGACCCGGCGGGGAGGAAGACGAGGCCGGTCGAGGCGGCGGAGGTCTTCTCGATCGCGATGGAGACGGGCGACGCTGATGACGAGTACGCCAGAGAAGAGGAGATGGCCAGCATGGCGGCGCAGATGCAGTGCGGCAGAGGCTGTGTGGATGGTGGGCGGAGCTCCAGCGCTGCTTCCTCTTCCTTGACTGACAGCTCGGGACTCACGGAGAGGAGCCAGCCGGCCTGTGCGCTCAACCCCTCAAACTCTGCTCTCTTTGGAGAGAAGGGATGTCAAACCGGCAGCATCTTACTGAGCAGAACATCGTCCCCCGGCAGCTTCCCGCTGAAACTGCTCTCGCAGACATCTTCCAGAGCCCCCTGTCTCAAGGTAAGCACGGGGTATCAAATCTAAAATTTGCTAAATATTTTCACTTTGAGTGTGAAAACAACATTGAGATGATATATTTGAATTATTTGTTTAATGAGAGTTTTATTAAAGTACTATGCATGAAGGCTAGCATCACTGATATCTGTGCGCTTAATAAATTGGATTTTTTCCCAGTTTATGGGGATAAAATGAGTAATTATAGCTATTCAACATTACAGTATAATAGAGAGCATAATAGTAATAATACATAATAGTAATAACAATAGTAATAGAGTCATAATAATAATTACAGAACATTATAAAGTATTAGAACAACTTCAAGTGACCCTAGAATGTCACATTTGTGTTCGGTGATGTCTCTCTCAATACTGTCACTACTAGTTTATTTTGCGCATTCTTTAAAAAAATACAAATAAATTGGTAATAAGTTAACTAATAGCTAATAACAAATAGTTAAAGGGATAGTTCACCCAAAAAGAATGTGTGTAACCAAACAGGTGATGGTCTCCATTCACTTCCACAGTATTTTTTTCCTTACAGTGGAAGTCAATGGCTACCAGCAGCTGTTTGTTTACTTCAGATTCAGGGCTGGGAGAATAAATCAATGCATCGTGATTCGTGGATTGATTCAGAGATTTTCAGAATGAATCGTGATTCTCTCAACAGTGCACATAAATGGTTAAATATACTCGCACCTCAGAATGCATTTGTGATGCAGAATTAATGTAAACACAGCCCACTGAAGTTGCTCTTGTAATTCGATTCAACCTTTTCGAACGTTATAAAGGAGTGTTTCATGGAAGACTCAAGTGGTGTTGTAAGGAGTCGAAAGGAAGCAGAAGCAGCTCAGAATCGATGCATTCTGAAAATCTCACAAATGGATCCAGAATCATTCAGAATATCTTGTTTTTGTGTTCAACAGAGGAAAGTTTGCAACAACTTGATGACAGAATTTTTAATTTTTGGGTGAACTTTCCCTTTAAAGCAACTGTATGAAGTTATTTGTAGTATTTTTATGACTTTACAGTCCCCTACAGTTAAGTTGAATTCTCTGTTGATGTCTATCTGTACATGTGCATTTCTTTTTTCTCTGAATTTCTTCCTTTGTATTTCTTCAGGTATCAAGCAACATGTCGGCTCCCTGGCTTCACAGTAACTCGCGGAAAAGAACGGTGAGTGCCTGAGACGTGCTGCCGCTCTTCTCTAGTGCATCAGAGATCACTGTACTGTCAGTTTCTGATGGTGGCTTTAATAACAGGTGTAGTGTGTATTAACTGCAGGACAGGACGCAGTTCAGCGACAGAGACGTGTACACGCTGAAGCGCTACTGGGATAAAGGCATGACCAGCCTGGGCTCTCTGTGCAGAGAGAAGATCTCCGCGGCCGCCAGCGAGCTCAGTGTGGACACAGAGATCATCAAGGTCAGGGTCTGGACAGAAATCACAGTTTTCTTCACTCTTTTATATCTAAACAAATACATGGCGTAATACAGTGGCACAAATATGATTGTTTTTGCCCTGATGTAACGATTACATTTTCCCCTCATGAACACAGTTATATTATTCATAATTCTAAAAAGGAAACATTTTCTTACATTGCTCCAAAGTATTTCTTTGTTTCTCTGACTGATATGACATTCGACTGTCGAGTAGATGCAGGATCTCAGAGAAGAAAGAAATGTCTTGATCTGAATGCGTATCATGCCAGTCGTGTTTATCAAATCTACTTTACATGCCACATTTCTTTAGGGATAAAACTTCAGATTTTTGATTCAAATAATCTCACGCTGTTGAGAAAATTATTTCTGTATATGTATTTATATACTATTGATGCAGAAATATGTCAAAATGTAACAGCAAGAAGCAGCACGCAGGTCTCAGTGGTTTTCAGTCAGAGCGTCTTTGTCTCTTATTTACTGTCTGCTTGCTGAATGTGTTTCTTGTGGTTAGATCTAAAAATCATTCTAAAAATTTATTGTACATTTCATTTCTGTTGATGAAAATTGTATTTTTTTATTAAGGGAAAACATATAATCTCACACAAATATTTTCTCCATCCTATGCAATCACCTTAATGTCCATTAAATTACTATTATTATTTATTTATTTATTTATTTTGGTGTAGTTTTTATATAATTTTTTACAAAATAATGAGTAAAAACTGGTTAAATTCAACATTATTATTTATTTCTAAAATATAAATCCTTTTTTTTTTTTTTATCAAGTTGAAAATGAACTTTCTTTAAAAAAAAATCAGTCACCCTTTATTTTAAGCTCCAATTCTCGCTATTAACAAACCATTAACTATGACTTCTGCCTCAATAAACTCCTAATCTGCTGGTTATTAATAGTTAGTAAGGTAGTTCGGGTAGAATTAGGGATGTAGAGTATAGTCATGCAGAATATGTGCTTTATGAGAACTAATAAACAGCCAATAGGTTAATAATAGGCATGCTGATAAGCAACTAGTTAGTAGTGAGAATTGGTCCCTATACTGAAGTGTTAAATAATTGTCAAGTGTCCATGTAAGTCCTGTCAACTAAAACATGGTTCCGGTATTGTATTATGCTATTTTTTAGTGGTAGACATTTTGAACTTTTTCAACCAAATCTTATTTAGAGATTCTGATTCTCATTTAGGGTTCACTTACAGTTCCAACCCTTTCTTATATTTCTTATATAATATTGCTTTTTTTATGTTTATCCCACTTTTTTCTCAAAATACAGTACATTCTTGTTTTATGAGGGCATCAGTCAAGCCTTAAAGCCTTTCTGAAACCTGTATTTGACAGACGTGGATTGGTAACCGCAGGAGGAAGTACCGTTTGATGGGCATTGATATCCCTCCGCCTAAAGGAGGGCCGGTCGTGTTCCCGAATCCGACCGATCCCCGTTCCCCTCACGTCCTCGAGGATGACTGTCTGACTCCTGAGTGAGAGGCCAGCGAACACAACGGCCAAGTGTCACTCTGTTTGTCTGACGGTGGGAAGGATTTTCATGCTGCTGACGAATGAGATCACACTGTTGGCTTTTTTATTTGCATTGTTGATGTATTGGTTCGAGCCATTTTAATGTGTAGCTATTGCCTTATTTTAGATGGAGCCAGTGATATATATCTAAAGGAACATGATGATGTGAACGATGAATCAGATGGTTCCACTCCTGCTAAACATGTGGTATGAGCACATACTCATTAACTTTTATTGAGTTTAATGTGATCCAGTCTTTGCCAGTAACTCAAACATGAAACTTTCTTCTAGAAGATAGAAATCGTCGAAGAAGAAGAATATGATGATGATGATGATGGTGACATTTTGACCACAGAGATGGAACAGATGCAAAACCTCTTAGAGTTCAAGGTAAGCAGAGAACCAAGCGCTGCATGAGATAATGAAGGACCCCACAAAGACCAAGCACAAATGGATCCGGCCCCACATGCTTTAATTTGTTTTAACCGTGTAAAGAAACACAGGTCTCTGCTTCGTGTGCATCTTCCAACAGCTTAAAGGGATGTTTCACCCAAACTGTCATTCAAAACCTGTGTGCATTTCTTTTCCAGAACACAAAAGAAGAATATCATATGTATTCAGTATGACATGAAGGGAGTAAATTTCATTTATGGGTAGACTATCTCTTTGATAGCCATCATGTCTCCCCTTATGTCCTAACAGACCGTTATGCAGCACAACGGCACACGATAAAAGCAGCTTTTCCATGTTAGTCAGAGTTTCTCTGTTGAATGGTACAGATCTGTTATTGAGCTCCCTCACTGACCACAAGTCATTTTCCAGTTATGTGCGATTCGGAAATGAACCATTACTGTAAACAAACTATTGTTTGATGCAAAATAAATTTAAAAGGCAAGATTGGTTGAAAAAATAAGCTAATGGCCTTTGCTGTCACTGGAGCCTCATCAATAGACCACGCATGCACCAGATACCTCCCTAAACTTTCAAGCTTTCATGAATGTGAAAATCACTTTGTCACACATAACATTGTATTTTACATTTAATCATTCTGAGTGAATGCACCAATTATATGGGTCCAAGCACATCACCAAAATAGTCAAATTTGACAGACCTGATCCTCTGGATGCTTTGGGTTCAGTTGTTTTGGTGTCATACTTAAACTCCTTTGATCAGAGTTATAGCACTCCTCGCATCAGAAACTCATGATTAAATTGATTCAGTGTGATGTGTGTTTTAAGGAAGTCCATGTGTATTAAAGTTTGCTAAATTTGGATATTTGTTATGTATTTGTCTCTGGATAATACATACCAAACTTGAGTGAATTGTGGAGTGTCTGAATTCAAATTGGTATATTTTTTTTCTCTCTCGCGGAAATGAAAATCAATTTGTCTATTTGACTCGCTGTTTTGGGGCACTGACGGATTCAGAGGTAAAAGAGGAATTGTTGCTCTCCTTGCAGTTCCAGTCCAAACCTAAATGACTCATTTTCTTCTGCAGAACATGGTGGTATAGGGACTCACTTTAATGCCTAATAAAGCACCCAACAAAGTCCATGCAGCTCACTGTTCATTTTAAAGGTGTTCTGATTGGTTTTGGTGAAAAAACAACCCAACCCTCTATCGCTTCACACTCCAATACATTGTTTCCATGCTTCTTCTGTCATTGCACAAATGTAAAAGCTGCAGTTTCGTGCTTTACTGAGCTTTAATGTGAGTCACAATATGCTGCTACTGTAATGAATCCATCCAGCTGGATAGTCATTAAATTATCACATTTTGTGTTCTGTAGAAAGACAGTCATTTGGGTTTGGATTGCATCTGCAAGGACAGGAACAGGAATACTTTCACCTCTGAATCCTTCGCTGTCCTCAAATACAGGCTTCATACTGGATCCAAACGACACGAGGGTGAGTAAACGATGTCTGAATTTTCGGGGGAACTATTTCTTATATTCTTAAGTTATCAGCTGCTATTTAATCACCTTTTTAACCGAAAAGAGAAATAAGAAATTTTATGAAACTCTAGTACACCTGTGTAGTTGTAGTAAAGGATAAACTTGGTTAAAAGTCAAAGGACTGTTATGTTCTATTAATTGTGGGAGATTTTGTAACTATAGCAACCACTTCTCGATTGCCGTGTTTTGCGAGACACTATTTGTGAAATGTTTATTATAAACACTTTGGTATGGGTGACAGTTTTAGCTGGTGCCCCTTGCATCACAGCCAATCACCACCACCGATTATTCACACAGAAACTGCAGAGCTTTGTGAGATAAAACAAAATTAGGCATGAAATAAATAAGATGGTTGCACAAAAAATAAATTTTTAATATGATATAATAAATAAATTTTATTTAAATTAGAGAACTTTATCGTCCAAAGTCAGTTACATTTAAATTTAAATTTCTTCATTTCAGACATTCATACATTTAGGGATGCACTGATCTTAACTTTTCATGGCAGAATCTAAAACAAGAAAGTAAAATATGAGTGCATGAAGAATATGGGTAGTTGCTTTATTAGCCTATATTGTGATCTAAATTAGACTGTATCATTTGAAAACCTGCAGCAAAAACAGAATGGTCTGACTTTAGTTTTGTGAAATTAGGCTAAAACATACCAAACAGCAGATGGGCTGAATAAAAATGCAAATTCACTCTCTGCCAGCAGGTGGCGCTTAAGGAACAGCAGTGATGCAGTTTCCTTAATTACCACTGTAAACACTAAATGTATTATACAGAGGCAAGATGAAAGGAAAATGCCATCTAGACTCTTTCTTAAGACAGTTAAGATACAGGTGCATCTCAATAAATTAGAATTTCGTGGAAAAGTTCATTTATTTCAGTAATTCAACTCAAATTGTGAAACTCGTGTATTAAATAAATTCAGTGCACACAGACTGAAGTAGTTTAAGTCTTTAAGTTCTTTTAATTGTGATGATTTTGGCTCACATTTAACAAAAACCCACCAATTCACTTTCTCAACAAATTAGAATATGTTGACATGCCGATCAGCTAATCAACTCAAAACACCTGCAAAGGTTTCCTGAGCCTTCAGAATGGTCTCTCAGGTTGGTTCACTAGCTACACAATCATGGGGAAGACTGCTGATCTGACAGTTGTCCAGAAGACAATCACTTACACCCTTCACAAGGAGGGTAAGCCACAAACATTCACTGCCAAAGAAGCTGGCTGTTCACAGAGTGCTGTATCCAAGCATGCTAACAGAAAGTTGAGTGGAAGGAAAAAGTGTGGAAGAAAAAGATGCACAACCAAACGGGAGAACCGCAGCCTTATGAGGATTGTCAAGCAAAATCAATTCAAGAATTTGACGTGAACTTCACAAGGAATGGACTGAGGCTGGGGTCAAGGCATCAAGAGCCACCACACACAGACGTGTCAAGGAATTTGGCTACAGTTGTCGTATTCCTTTTGTTAAGCCACTCCTGAGGCGTCTTACTTGGGCTAAGGAGAAGAAGAACTTGGACTGTTGCCCAAAGTCCTCTTTTCAGATGAGAGCGAGTTTTGTATTTCATTTGGAAACCA
Source organism: Cyprinus carpio (assembly GCF_018340385.1). NCBI lineage: Eukaryota > Metazoa > Chordata > Actinopteri > Cypriniformes > Cyprinidae > Cyprinus > Cyprinus carpio. The sequence goes on from NC_056585.1 coordinate 5,804,404, forward strand.
AGGGTCCTAGAGTCTGGTGGAAGGGTGGAGAAGCTCATAGCCCAAGTTGCTTGAAGTCCAGTGTTAAGTTTCCACAGTCTGTGATGATTTGGGGTGCAATGTCATCTGCTGGTGTTGGTCCATTGTGTTTTTTGAAAAGCAAAGTCACTGCACCCGTTTACCAAGAAATTTTTGAGCACTTCATGCTTCCTTCTGCTGACCAGCCTTTTTGAAGATGCTGATTTCATTTTCTAGCAGGATTTGGAACCTACCCACACTGCCAAAAGCACCAAAAGTTGGTTTTAAATGACCATAGTGTTGGTGTGCTTGACTGGCCAGCAAACTCACCAGACCTGAACCCCAGAGAGAATCTATGGAGTATTGTCAAGAGGAAAATGAGTAACAAGAGACCAAACAATGCAGAAGAGCTGAAGGCCACTGTTTTAAAAACCTGGGCTTCCACACCACCTCAGCAGTGCCACAAACTGATCACCTCCATGCCACACCAAATTGAGGCAGTAATTAAAGCGAAAGGAGCCCCTACCAAGTATTGAGTACATGTACAGTAAATAAACATACTTTCCAGAAGGCCAACAATTCACTAAAAATGTTTTTTTATTGGTCTTATGAAGTATTCTAATTTGTTGAGATCAAAATCATCACAATTTAAAGAACCAATGACTTAAACTACTTCATTCTGTGTGCATTGAATTTATTAAACACACAAGTTTCACAATTTAAGTTGAAAATAAAGCTGAAATAAATTAACTTTTCCACAACATTCTAATTTATTGAGATGCACCTATAAATTCATACTTCACGCATTGTGATCAATAAGCTTGATCTGCCTGCTCATATATTTTCTTCTCTTTGGGTTTACAGACACTGAAAAAAAAAAGAGTCCGGTTCCAATTTATGGCCGATGGTTGATCTGTTCATCTCTGCTCAAATTCAAATATTAAACTGCTATTATTTTGGTGGTTTGCCAGCAAATAAGTGAATGTGCTGCATGTTTCAGAGTGAAGCTCTGCTTGTCATGGGCTGCACTCGAACACATTACTCATTTCACTCTGAAAACTGCAGCGCATAGATTTTTATTTAAATAAATCGCAAGCTTCGCAATGTGACTTTGGCATTAAGCCATAATGCGATATTGATTATGTTTCCATATTTCGATATGTCATAATGCGATATATTTCCATATATAGTGCACCCCTAATTAAAATAATATTATTTAAAAAAAAATACTTAACTAGTTTGGGTGGGCTAGCCCTGTATAAAATGGTGCTTACGTCACAGAATCCCCAGCTTCTTTGTCTTTAGGAAGCTGCTTGTCTGCTGAGTGCATGTGTTTGTGTGAATGCTTATTATTGCAGTGGGTCTTGAACACTATTAAAATGGGTTACAGTTTGCCTCTTGTCCACCTCGCTTTGACGGTGTACTTGTACTGCTTCCAGTATTAGATCTTCATGCCTGAATGTGCTCTGAGGATATACAGGTTAAAGATGCAAAAGGTTTAAACTCATCATTTCACAATTCCAATCTGAGGATTGGTTTGTCATGACAAATCTAAAGGATGCATATACACAGGAAGTATCTCATGTTTGCTTTCAGGGGTAAAGCATACCAATATTGAGTTCTTCCTTTCGGTCTAGCCTTATCACCACGCACCTTTACACACTGGCTCCTTTGTGAGTCTAGGGCATCCGTGTACTGAATTACATTGACATCTGTCTGATCCTAGCCTGGTCAGAAGAGCTGGCAGCTTGACATCAAGATGTGATTCCTGCCCACACGGGGTGCTTGGGGCTGAGACTGAACCTCAAGAAAAGTGTGCTATCTCAGAGACAGAGAATCCTTTTCTAGGGGTAATATGAGATTCGACCACAATGCAGACACAGCTGTTTCCTGCATGTGAGATTCAATCTGTGTTGGTATGGACACCATCAGGCTAGGCCAAGATTATCACATTTAATCAAATTCAGAGACTGCTAGGTTAATGGCTGCAGCAGCCAACATGGTTCCATTGGGTCTACTACACATGAGACCGTTTCAGTTCTGGGTCAAGAGCTGGGGATTTAACCCTCTGAACAACCTGACAAGGGTCATGAGGGTTTCATGCCAAGGGCTTCATACCATTCTTCTATGGAAAAGACCCCGTTTCTGAGCCAGGGTCTCGCTCTTGGGCTGTGCTGCTCACAACGGATGCCTCTCTGTGCTGGCCAGCCCACGGTTTTTGAGAGGGCCCACATATTTCATGACAAATAAACTGAAATGAGGGCAGTATTTCTAGCAGTGACATTCTTCCACATTTGAGGGGCTACTGTGCATTGGTCTGAACAGACAACACAATGGTGGTCTCTTACATCATTCATACCCCCTCTACAGGCAGGCACAGCAGATTCTGTTCTGGGCAGAAAGCTAATTGCTCTCCCCGAAGGTATTTATATTCCAAGGCATGCAAATTTGGTAGCAGACATCAGTGACACAAAGGAAAGGCAATGAGGACTAAAGAATCAAAGGAATACATCTGTAAATTGGAATATCCTTGATCACTCAAGTGGCACCTCATGTGACATCATTTGTGCTCGAGGGATCTGCCTTTATGTTATTGAGGTTTGGTTAATTAAGTTATTTCTTACAAATAAAAATAGATGAACTGTTGAAATTTATTTTCATTTTAATTTTATTTATGTGGATTTTATTGGTCATGTTAGCTGCACTGCTGACTGCCTATGCAACGCTGAAATAAATCTGAAATCTGAATCATTTGAAGCAGTGGGGGTAATATAATATTTTAAGTGATTTCATAACGTCATCTATATACACTCGCCTGCACATCAGAGATGAAGCTGTGTGCACGCAGTCTCTAGCCTCTTTAATCATGAACTATACTTCATACAGTACTACACAACATATAATCTGACTTAATATAATATGTATTTTTTTTTTAAAATGGGTGATTTGCTTCCTCAGAATGAAGAAGTGCAGTTCCTTGAGAATGAGCTGCAGAGCCAGAAACAGAAGTTCTCGAAGCTGAAGAGCTTCACCAGAAGCCTGCTGATCGCTGTGAAAAACAAAGACAGACAGAAACAGCGGGTGAGGAAACACGAACGGATGAAACTCTTAGACAAGCAGTGGAGGAAGTCAGATGGTGATCGGTGTGTGTTGTCTGTTGTCAGGAGCTGTTAGCCAGTCTACCTCAGAGAGTGAATGAGGACTGGGACCTGGGGCTGGAGAACCACAGCGAGTCTGGTGTAGAGACGCCCACCGTCCAGAGAGAGTCCTCTGCATCAGAGGAGGAGGACCAACGGATCAGATGAGACTGTGAACAAACGCAGGGCAGCTTCCACCTCTTCTGTTCCTCACACATGCCACATAGCAGATGAGATCACCACTGTTGGCTTTTTTATTTATTTGCATGTTGATGTATTGGTTCGAAGCCATTTTAATTTGTAGCTATTGCCTAAATATTTTGAAGATGGACATCCAGTGATATATATCTAAAGGAACATGATTGATGTGAACGATGAATCAGATGGTTCCACTCCTAGCTAAACAAGTGATTTATGAGCACATACTCATTAATTTTACTGAGTTTATGTGATCCAGATCTTTTGCCAGTAACTCAAACTCTGAAACATTGCTTTCTTCTAGAAGATGATGAAATCGTCGAGAAGAAGAATAGATTGATGATGGGATGATGATGATGGTGACATTTTGACCCACGAGAGATGGACGCAGATGCAAAGACCTCTTAGAGTTCACAAGTAAAGCAGAGAACCAAGCGCTGCATTGAGATAATGAGAGACTCCCCACAAAGACCAGCACAATGGATCCGCCCCAACATGCTTTCATTTGTTTTAAACCCGTGTAAAGAAACCCAGGTCTCTGCTTCGTGTGCATCTTCCAACAGCTTAAAGGGATCTGTTTCACCCAAACTTGTCATTCAACAAACCTTGTGTGCATTTCTTGTTTCCCAGAACACAAAAGAAGAATAGCATATGTGTTTCAGTATAGAACGATGAGTAAATTTCATTTATGCGTAGACTATCCCAATTATAGCCATCATAAATCTCCCCTTATGTCCTTTCAAGCTTTCATTGAATGTGAAAATCACTTTGTTGTGGTCACCACATAACATTGGTATTTTTACATTTAGAATCATTCTTTGAGTGCGACCTGCACCCAATTAGCATGGGTCGCCAAGCCACATCCCCAAATAGTCAAATTTGACAGACCTGATCCTCTGGATGCTTCTGGGTTCAGTTGGGTTTTGGGTGTCATACTTAAAGCAACCTCCTTTGATCAGGAAGTTTATAGCACTCCTCGCATCAGAAACTCCATGATCTACACCATATGGAGCGTTCGTGTGATGTGTCGTTTTAAGAAAGTCCATGTGGTATCAAAGTTTGCTAAATTTGCGAAATTTGGGTCTATATATCATTTTATCCCCTGGATAAACATACCAAACTTGAGTGAATTGTGGAAACACCCTATGGCAAAAAAGTGTCTCTGAATTCAAAGGTATGCGCTTGTTTTTTTTCTCTTGCTCTTTCTCTTGCGGAAATGAAAATCAATTTGTCTCCTGTTCTCTCCTTGCAGACTCGCCTGTTTTGGGGGCACTAGACGGATTCAGATAGGTAAACGAGGAATTGTTGGCTCTCTCCTTGCAGTTCCAGTCCAAACCTAAATGACTCATTTTTTCTTCGCGAACATGGTGGTATTAGGGACTCACTTTACCTTTAAGGCAACTGCCTAATAAAGCACCCACCTCAAGTCCATGCAGCTCACTTGTTTCATTTTTTTTTTTTCCCTTTTTACAAAGGTGTTCTGAATTGGTTTTGTGTGCGCAAAAACAACCCAACCCTGCTATTGCTTCTGGTCCAGATACATTGTTTCCATGCTTCTTCTGTTGTCATTGCACAAATGTAAAAGCCTGCAGTTTCGTGCTTTATTTGAGCTGTAAAAAGTGAGTTCGCAATGTGCTGAGGATGCCGTTGTAATGAATCCATCCAACTGGATATTCATTAAATTATCCACACATTTTGTGTTCCGAGAGCAGAAGAAAGTCATTTGGGTTTGGATTGGAACTGGCAAGGAAGACAGGAACAGACTAATTCTTTCAACCTCTGAATCCTTCGCTGTCCCCCAAATACAGGCTTCATACTGGATCCAACGACCACGAGGGGTGAGTAAATGAAACTGTGTCTCTGAAATTTCGGGGGAACTATTTCATACTGATTCTTAAGTGTATATCAGCTGCTAATTTATCACATCAACCTTTTTAAAACCGTACAACAAGAGAAAATAAGAAATGCTTTTATTAAACTCTAGTACACCTGTGTAGTTGTACGTAAAAGGATAAACTTGTTTAAAAGTTAAAGGACTGTTATGTTCTATTAATTGTGGGAGATTTTGTAACTTTAGCAACCACTTCTCCGATTGCCGTGTTTTTGCGAGACACTATTTGTGAAATGTTTTATTATAAACACTTTGGTATGGGTGACAGTTTTAGCTGGTGCCCCTTGCATCGCAGCCAAATTCCACCACCGATTATTCACACGAACAGAAACTGCATGAGCTTTGTGAGATAAAACAAATTAGGCATGAAATAAATAAGATGTGTTGCACAAAAAAATAATAAGTAAACTGCATTACTCAGCTAGCTATTTAAATTAGAGAACTTTATCGTCCAAAGTCATTACCATTTAAATTTTAAATTTCTTCATATTTCAGACATTCATACATTTAGGGATGGCACTGATCTTAACTTTTCATGGCAGAATCTAATACTCGATTTTGTAATGTATTTTAATTTTTAAGGCAAAGACAAGAAAGAATGAAAATTGAGTGCATGAAGAATATGGGTAGTTGCTTATATTAGCCTATATTGTGATCTAAATTAGACTGGATCATTTCGAAAAACCTGAAGCAAAAACTAAATGGTCCGACTTTAGCTTTTGTGAAATTACGGGCTACATAACAAAATAGCAAACATAGCAGATGGGCTGAATGAAAATGTCAGATTCACTCTCTCTGACAGCAGGTGGCGCTTAAGGAAAAGCAGTGATGCATTGTTTTCCCTTTGTCACCGCTGTAAACACTAAATGTATTATACAGAGGCAAGATGAAAGGAAAATGCCATCTAAACTCTTTCTTAGACATTTTAAGATACAGGTGCATCTCAATAAATTAGAATGTCGTGGAAAAGTTCATTTATTTCAGTTTAATTCAACTATTGTTGTGAAGTGTTTTATTTAATTTATGTATTGTGAAACTGAAGTAGGTTTAAGACGTCTTTAAGTTATTTTAAATTGTGATGATTTTGGCTCACATTTAACAAAAACCCACCAATTTCACTATCTCAACAAATTAGAATATGGTGACATTCCAATCAGCTAATCAACTCAAAACACCTGCAAAGGTTTTCCTGAGCCTTCTCAAAATGGTCTCTCAGTTTGGTTCACTAGGCTACAACAATCATGGGGAAGACTGCTGATCTGACATTTGTGCAGAAGACAAATCATTGACACGCTTCACCAGGAGGATAAGACACAAACATTCATTATACCAAAGAAGCTGGCTGTTCACAGAGTGCTGTATCCAAGCATGTTAACAGAAAGTTGAGTGGAAGGAAAAGTTGGAAGAAAAAGATGCACAACCAACCGAGAGAACCGCAGCCTTATGAGGATCGTCAAGCAAAATCGATTCAAGGATTTGAGTGAACTTCACAAGGAATGGACTGAGGCTGGGGTCAAGGCAGCAAGAGCCACCACACACAGATGTTTCAATGGATTTGGCTACACGTTGTCGTCTTCCTCTTGTTAAGCCACCCTCCTGAAAACCACAGACAACGTCATAAGGTCTTACCTGGGCTAAGGAGAAGAAGAACTGGACTGTTACCCAGTGGTCCACCAGTCCTCCTCTTCAGATGAGAGCAAGTTTTTATTTCATTTTGGAAACAAAGGTCCTAGATTCGGGAGAAAGGGTGGAGAATCTCATAGCCCAAGCTGCTTGAAGTCTAGTGTTGATCGTTTTCCACAGTCTGTGATGATTTGGGGTTCAATGTCCATCTGCTGGTGTTGGTCCCAGTGTGTTTTTTTTTTGAAAACCAAAGTCACTGCAACCCGTTTACAAAGAAAAAATTTTGGTAAGCACTTCATGCTTCCTTCTGCTGACCAGCTTTTTGAAGATGCTGATTTCATTTTCCAGCAGGATTTGGCACCTGCCCACACTGTTGGTTAAATGACCATGGTGTTGGTGTTCTTGACTGGCCAGCAAACTCACCAGACCTGAACCCCAGAGAGAATCTATGGAGTATTGTCAAGAGGAAAATGAGTAACAAGAGACCAAAATGCAGATGAGCTGAAGGACACTGTCAGAGAAACCTGGGCTTTCCACACCACCTCAGCAGTGCCCACAAACTGATCACCTCAATGTCCCGCCGAATTGAGGCAGTAATTAAAGCAAAAGGAGCCCCTACCAAGTATTGAGTACATGTACAGTAATGAACATACATTCCAGAAGGCCAACAATTCACTAAAAATGTTTATTATTAATTAATATTATTGGTCTTATGAAGTATTCTAATTTGTTTGTGATAGTGAATTGGTGGGTTTTTGATTAAATGTGAGCCAAATCATCACAGTTTAAAGAACCAAAACTTAAACTACGTCAGTCTGTGTGCATTGACATTTATTTAACACAGGAGTTTCACAATTTGAGTTGAATTACTGAAATAAATGAACTTTTTCCACAACATTCTAATTTATTGAGATGCACCTGTAAATTCATACTTAATGCATTGGTGAACAATAAGCTTGATCTGCCTGCTATGTATTTTCTTCCTCTTTGGGTTTACCGACACTGAAGTAAAATTTAAAAAAAAAAAAAAACGGTCCATTTCCGAATTTTATGGCCGATGGGTTGATCTGTTCATCTCTGCTCAAATTCAAATATTAAAGTGCTATCTATTTTAGTGGTTTGCCAGCAAATAAGTGAATGTGCTGCATGTTTCAGAGTGAAGCTCTCTCTTGTTCCTAGTGCTGCACTTGAACACATTACTCTTTCACTCTGAAAACTGCAGTGCATAGGTATTTTTATTTTAAATAACTCGCAAGCTTTGCGATATGACTTTGGCATTAAGCCATAATGTGATATTGAATTATGTTTCGAATATATATTGCACCCCTAATTAAAATGAATATCATTTTAAAAAAAGCTTAACTTATTTTGGACGCCCCTAACATTTGCCTATTTTGCCTGTGCAATGGGCTAGCCCTGTATAAAAATGGGTGCTTACGTCACAGAATCCCCAGCTTCTTTGTCTTTAGGAAGCTGCTTGTCTGCTGAGGTGCATGTGTTTTGGTGTGAATGCTTAGAGCCTGACATTATAACAGGGGATGACTTGCATGGGATGTGCATTGTTTGGTTATGGTGAGGAGCACACATAGTCAGTCCTTGAGGGGGCAGACTGCATGCACTGTGAACACTTTACAGTGAAAATGAGGGGATCACAGGCTTAACTTAGATTGACCAACTGAGCAGGCAAAGAGGTCATCGGTTCTAAACTATATCACTGTTTCTCTCACCACTGGCAGAGTGCAACCTCTCTGTCAAAACTTTCCGTTATTACCGGCTCAACACACAGAGGTGTCGAGACATTGGAGGAAATTAGTACTCAGTTCGCTTACACAACCTGGCAACCTCAAACTATTGTACGGTTTTGGGCTTGTTAGCATGGATACGAGGCGATGCCGAGAGTGGAACACACTCTTGAAAAGCTACCTATCCCCCACTCTGCGTCATTGTGGAGGAAGCCTTTCAGCCGTGTAGGTTACATATAGCTAGGTTGGCAAGGCATATGCGGTCGGCAGGTCAGACTGGTGGCATTCCCTGCACACCATGGCAGTGTTTTGCAGTAGGTACTATGCTAGCATGCTCAAAAACCTGCCACCAAACAAATGGCCCATGTCATTGGCTGTTCTATTGCTGTGTGCCCAACCACACAGGGATTAAGAGACGCACAGGGCCTAGCACCAATCATGAATAGGCAGAAGCCCCCCTCCACAAATTTCAGCCGTCCAGGGGATATCTGGTCTGAGGACATGATCTCCTTGTGTGGCCTCAAAGATAAGGAACTGACACTGATCAGGGCGCAGGGTTACTCTGAGGTTACTCCTCTACCTCTGGTGCTTCGGGAAGTAGAATCCTCAGCATTTTTTTTTCACCATCTTCACTCATGGCGATCTCTCAGTTTGGCTGATCCTCCCTCAAATATAAATAAAATTACTATTCAGGTCATTTGGGAGTATGGCAACTACTGCCAAGTGTATTGCAGTGGGTCTTGAACACTATTAAAATGGGGTTACAGTTTGCCTCTTGTCCACCTCGCTTTGACGGCGTACTTGTACTGCTTCCAGTATTAGATCTTAATGCCTGAATGTGCTCTGAGGATATACAGGTTCAAGATGCAAAAGGTTCAAACTCATCATGTCACAATTCCAATCTGAGGATTGGTTTGTCATGACAAATCTAAAGGATGCATATACACAGGAAGTATCTCATGTTTGCTTTCAGGGGTAAAGCATACCAATATTGGTTCTTCCTTTCGGTCTAGCCTTAATCACCACCACACCCTTTACACACTGGCTCCTTCGTGAGTCCAGGGCATCCGTGTACTGAAACATTGACATCTGTCTAGAGCTGAAACAACTAATCGATTTAATCGATTAAAATCGATTATTAAATAGTGTTGTCAACTAATTTAGTATCGATTCGTTGCTAAATAATTTTTATTTGCCGTAAGCGGCTCATTTCGTGCATATTTTTAAATCTGCGGTGACCAAAGTGTGGCAGTAATGAGTCCACCGGAGGTTTTACTCAGCCAGTACAGCAGGAGAAGTAGCGAATAGCCAATAGCTGGCCTCGTTTCTAGGTGTCACGTGCTTCCCGCACAGCGTCTCTGTAGCATTCAGCCGTGATGGGTGAGGCAGGCGGCAGTGGAGTAAGCTCGAGAAAGAAAAAGAAAAAAGCGGAAGATAAAACTAATCGGACGAAGTCATCCAAAGTGTGGGAGCACTTTAATTTGAGCCTTCAAAAAAGAAGAGTAACCTGTAAACTGCGGCTGTTTTCTGCGGCAGGAAACATATCCTCTAAAAAGAGAGCAAGCCTAACTGTTAAGGGCCCTGAACCTTTTGGACATGTTAACCTTTTTGCACTGCAATGCAAAGTTTTTCTCAAATAATGAGTGAATAGTGTTCTGCCTCATTTCCCACAGGTAGTGGAATTCCTGTCAGTTCAGGCATAAGCTGTTTTGTTAACATCTTATCGCTTTATTACAGTTTTGAATTTTGCACTGTTATAAGGACCACTACATATTTAAATCCGATGAAAATCACAGTGTGCAGACTTTTATTTGTGCAGATTCTGCAGTACAATGTTGTTTGCAAATGTTTAGTTGTAAAAGCTGATAACATTGCTTTTTAACAATTAACATTTAAAGCTTTGTCGTTTACCAGTTCATATTTCAGTCTTGCAGCCTAATTATGACTGACTGAGAGAGGTTAATGTTTAAATGTATTTGAAATGCACTTTTTTTTCTAAGTATTCACTGCACTTTTTCACACAGCAGCAGTTTTTGTGTGTGTGTCCATGTTTTTTTCTGGACAACCTTCTGATGGATTTTACTTTAAATTTTACTTTAAAATGTGAGTTCCATTCAGGTTTCATGCCATTGGCACTTTATTCGAAGGATTGTTTACAATTTCACAGCATAAGCTATAAAGCTGTTTCCCAGGTATAAGCTGTGTGTTTACAGGAAAAAATAATAAAATGCAATTTACTGCAATTTTATTCTGTTTTATTCTTATTCTTCGTGAAAAATATGTTCTGAAAGATTCCTTAATAAGCGTTGTTCGGGATGTTTTAAAGTACTTTAGGAGCCCTAAGGACTGCCATGGTGAAAACATTATTTGAAACCTCCTTGTGAAATTTGCAAGAGTATGTATGGGTCAGTGTTTTGATTGCAGAAGAGTTAGACAAAGGATAACTAACACATAATAAAACACAACTCCAGGTATGTTTTTGATGAGGATATGACAATGCAAAATGGTTAAAATCTCTAAAAAGTCTATGTTGAATGATAAAGACCCTTTGTTAATAATTTACTTGGGGAAAAAATTGGCAAAACTAAAATATAAGTACATAAACCGATTCATCGATTAATCGTAAAAATAATCGACCGATTAATCGATTATCAAAATAATCGTTAGTTGCAGCCCTACATCTGGCTGATCCTAGCCTGGTCAGAAGAGCTGGCAGCTTGACATCAAGATGTGATTCCTGCCCACACGGGGTGCTTGGGGCTGAGACTGAACCTCAAGAAAAGTGTGCTATCTCAGAGACAGAGAATCCTTTTCTAGGGGTAATATGAGATTCGACCACAATGCAGACACAGCTGTTTCCTGCATGTGGGATTCAATCTGTGTTGGTATGGACACCATGAAAGTCGTGACATTTGTCAAGTATGGTAACCCACACTCGAAATTGATGCTCTGCATTTAACCCATCCAAGTGCACACACACAGCAGTGAGAAGTGAACACACCGTGAACACACACCCGGAGCAGTGGGCAGCTATATCCAGCGGCCGGGGAGCAACTGGGGGTTCAGTGCCTTGCTCAAGGGCAACTTCAGCTATGGGTATAGAGGGTGTGGAAGATAGCGCTGTTCATTCACAGGTCCCTCCCACCTACAACTCCTGCCAGCACCGAGACTCGAACCTGCGACCTTCTGGTTACAAGTCCAAATCTCTAACTGTTAGGCCACAGCTGCCCCCACAGCTGCCCACAGCTGGCCTAGCCCACCATCAGGCTAGGCCAAGATTATCACATTTAATCAAATTCAGAGACTGCTAGGTTAATGGCTGCAGCAGCCAACATGGTTCCATTGGGTCTACTACACATGAGACCGTTTCAGTCGTTCTGGGTCAAGAGCTGGGGATTTAACCCTCTGAACAACCTGACAAGGGTCATGAGGGTTTCATGCCAAGGGCTTCATACCATTCTTCTATGGAAAAGACCCCGGTTTCTGAGCCAGGGTCTCACTCTTGGGCTGTGCTGCTCACAACGGATGCCTCTCTGTGCTGGCCAGCCCACGGTTTTTTGAGAGGGCCCACATATTTCATGACAAATAAACTGAAATGAGGGCAGTATTTCTAGCAGTGACATTCTTCCACATTTGAGGGGCTACTGTGCATTGGTCTGAACAGACAACACAATGGTGGTCTCTTACATCAATCATCAGGGCGGTCTGCATTCATATCCCCTCTACAGGCAGGCACAGCAGATTCTGTTCTGGGCAGAAAGCTAATTGCTCTCCCTGAAGGTATTTACTAGAGTTGAGCCGGATACTCGGCTGAAACGAGTATCCAGTACGGATAAAGCACTTTTGCCGAGTACAAGTATTATACGAGTAATACGAGTCAATATCTGTGCTCGGATTAAATAAAAATTCTCATTGGGGTTGCTGACCGTGTCTGCGTTCTGTGATAGGCTAGTCACAGTGCCCCTCCCCTACACACATACAGATTTATTGTGTTGCTGTGTCACGCTCTGCTCACTCACACACAGAACACTGAGAAGAGAACAGCTCTCTCTCTCTGTCTCTCCCTCAGTCACTCAGTCACGCGGGTCTTTTCCGTTAACGTTTAGGTGTTCTTCAGCTTCAGGTTTGTTTTATACTTTGGTTTGTAGTACGTACTTATTAACCAGCAGAGTTTTGGTAAACGTGGGGTATGTTTAGACGTGGTGCTTGGTAGAATGCGACTCGCGTTGCGTCTCTGCCTGTCGGAGATTTTTTTTTTCTTTTTTAAATGTCAGCTGGCTCTAACCAGTTTTTTGACTTCACGCACTGAGTAACACTTATTTCTTGCTATATTTCATAAAAAATAAATAAAGGTAGTTGTGGTAAATAAAACTATATTACAAATTAATTAGCTACTCACACGCACACACACACACACACACACACACACACACACACACACAGTCTCTTTCTCCCTCTCTCTGCCGGTCATCTGAGTTTTTTTTTTTTTAAACCATATGCTGGCTGTAACCAGTTTTTTGACTTCACGCACTGACACTTTCTTGCTCTATTTCATAAAAAAAATAAAGGTAGTTGTGGTATAAATAATATTACAAATTAACACACACAAACACACACACAAACACCCCCCCCTCCCCTTCTCCCTCCCTCTCTCATGATCAGTGATACAGAATAATGAGTGATACAGATAGTACTTCAGCTGACACTGCACCACCAGTCAGAGTTTGCTTAACCTTGCAGGACAGTGAGGGTCAAATCAGTGACAATGAAAACAGTGGCAGTAGCACCCACCTTTTCCCCACTGAGACCAATATTGCATTTGGGGATGGAGGTCCTCCTCCACTAAAGATCAAGAGGACTTCTGCAGTATGGAACTCTTTCACTGTTTCTGAAAATGATCCATCCAAAGCCATTTGCAAGCTTTGCAAGTCCAAGCTAAGCAAAGGTAGAGATGCAAAACATTACAACACAACATCTCTACATAACCATCTGCTATGTTCATCACATGAGAAAGCCCACTGTATCAGCCACCTCCTCTCCTCTTCCTTCTTGGGTCACTGGTGTTCAGCTGGGTGCTGCTAAGGGCTCACATTCATCTTTCTCTTCACCAATACTCACTGCATTTGCAGCAAAGCAGCCATTCTCAGCAAACCATCCCCGGTCAAAACAAATTACAGAGATGATTGGTAAAATGATTTGCACTGATCTTGAACCTTTCTCTGTGGTGGAGAGAAGAGGCTTCAAGACACTTGTTGGCTTTTTAGACCCCAAGTATAAGATTACCTTCGAGGCACTATTTCAGTCGAAACTGTAGTGCCTGAGCTGTATGAGGCAATGAGAGGGGAGTTGGTCCAGTCACTTAAGGCAGCTGAAGGAGGTGTCATCAACCTCACTACAGAGCATCTCTGGACCAGCAATCACGAAAGGGACGCACATGCATATCTCTGTCTTACTGGGCACTGGTGTGAACGTGTAGGGGAAGCTTCAGTACAGAGGAAAGCAGGGCTGCTAAATGTTGGTGTGCTGGACATTGAGCACACATCAAACAACATTCTGTGTTGCCTTAAGGAAAAGATGAGAGAGTGGGAAGAGTCTGTTGGTCAGTCTGTCACAATACGGTTTGTTGTTTCAGATAATGCAGCGAACATGGTGAAAGCTTTGACTGAATATGGGCACATCCGTTGCGTATCCCATATGCTTCACTTGGTGGTGATTAAAGCACTGGAGAAGGACAGTGTTGTGACATCCCTTCTCTCCAAAGCCAGGAGCATATCTGGCCATGTTCATCGCTCAAGCAAAGCCAGCAACAGACTACATGAGCTGCAAACACAGTTGAACCTCCCCCAGCACACGCTCATAACAGATGTAAAAACAAGGTGGAACTATACGTTCTACATGCTCCAGTGGCTGGTGGAGCAGCGCAGGGCTGTGCAGATTATGACACAGGAGTCTAACATGGGTAAAGCTCCAACAATCATCTATCCAGATGAGTGGGGGTTAGCATCAGACATGCTCACTGTTCTTTGTTCTTTTGATGAGGTCACACGGGCACTCTCAAAACACAGCGCCTCCATCTCTGGGGTCATCCCCCTCCTGCATGGCCTGTGCTCCATCATCAGGTCACTGCATGCTGGTGAGGAATCTGAGGATGAATCTGATCAGTTCATGGCTGGTGATGATGATCAGGATGCCACAGTGGGGCTGGGCCAAGATGTTGTGGCTGAGTCCAGGGAAAGGTTAGGCACAGCAGCAAGGAATCTGGCAGCCAATCTGAGCAAAGAACTAAAATGGCGTTTTGAACCAATTTTTGCAAACTCCACATTTCTGCTTGCCACTCTCCTTGACCCCAGATATAAGGCCAGCTGTTTTCCAAACAATGTTGATGTGGAGGCACTGAAGAGGACATTACTCCTCAGGATGGAGCTCTGTGACCCTGTGGCTACACCTGCAAGAAACACAGAAGAGACACCTGCCACCAGCAGCACTTCAGTCTTGTCTTTCCTGCAGAAAAAGAAATCGGCTATTCCAATGAGGACACATTTACCATCAGGTGATGTGGAGGCCTACCTGGCAGATGGGGACATCAGCCTTACCGATGACCCAGTGAAATACTGGTCAGGCAAGCTTCAGGGCTGGCCAAATCTTACACGCTTTGCACTGCAGCATCTCAGTTGTCCACTTACAAGTGTCCAGTCTGAGCGTGTTTTTAGCACAGCTGGAAATGTGGTCAGTCCACAGCGTGCAAACTTAGACCCTAACCATGTGGAACAACTGGTCTTGATTAAAGTCAATGCAGATCTGAAAAACAGCGTCGGACTATTTGATCAGTAGAACACAGTCCCCCCCGCCCCCCTCTCTCTCTTTCTCTCTCTCTCTCTGTGTCTCTCTTACTCACTCATTCACTCACACACAATCACACACACACACACACACACACACACATACCTGGTGTGTAAATAATGTGGAAATAAAAATAAAAAAGAACCAAAAAAAAAAATCACACTGATTATAAAAAAATTAAAAGTTAAAAAAAGAAAGTTATGTTGAGATGAAAACTCTTGTTCATTACATTTAACTTAATAATTGCAACCACATGTGTTGTATTCATTGTTGCAAAACTTGTTCTGTATATAGTTCGTTTATTATCATAATCAAAACCATTGATCTGAAGCTCAATGCTGATGCTGTCATGTAAATAGTTTTCTAATCAGCAATAAATATAACAATTTCTGATCAACCCCTATCAATTGCATGCTTAAAATAACATACCGGTTAAAGCCCTGCCCGTTTTAAGTCAACCAGACCCACTTCCGGGTTAAATCCCACCCACTTTTGGGTTAGGCCCCGCCCAGTCCGAGTACAGATACAGATACAGATAATGCTGTACTCGCTCATCCCTAGTATTTTACATTCCAAGCCATGCAAATTTGGTAGCAGACATCAGTGACACAAAGGAAAGGCAATGAGGACTAAAGAATCAAAGGAATACATCTGTAAATTGGAATATCCTTGATCACTCAAGTGGCACCTCATGTGACATCATTTGTGGTCGAGGGATCTGCCTTTATGTTATTGAGGTTTGGTTAATTAAGTTATTTCTTACAAATAAAAAAAGATGAACTGTTGAAATTTATTTTCATTTTAATTTTATTTATGTGGATTTTATTGGTCATGTTAGCTGCACTGCTGACTGCCTATGCAATGCTGAAATAAATCTGAAATCTGAATCATTTGAAGCAGTGGGGGTAATATAATATTTTAAGTGATTTCATAACGTCATCTATATACACTCGCCTGCACATCAGAGATGAAGCTGTGTGCACGCAGTCTCTAGCCTCTTTAATCATGAACTATACTTCATACAGTACTACACAACATATAATCTGACTTAATATAATATGTAGTTTTTTTTTTTTAAAATGGGGTGATTTGCTTCCTCAGAATGAAGAAGTGCAGTTCCTTGAGAATGAGCTGCAGAGCCAGAAACAGAAGTTCTCGAAGCTGAAGAGCTTCACCAGAAGCCTGCTGATCGCTGTGAAAAACAAAGACAGACAGAAACAGCGGGTGAGGAAACACGAACGGATGAAACTCTTAGACAAGCAGTGGAGGAAGTCAGATGGTGATCGGTGTGTTTGTCTGTTGTCAGGAGCTGTTAGCCAGTCTACCTCAGAGAGTGAATGAGGACTGGGACCTGGGGCTGGAGAACCACAGCGAGTCTGGTGTAGAGACGCCCACCGTCCAGAGAGAGTCCTCTGCATCAGAGGAGGAGGACACGGATCAGATGAGACTGTGAACAAACGCAGGGCAGCTTCCACCTCTTCTGTTCCTCACACATGCCACATAGTGCCTGTGGAAACAAAAAACCAACTGTTGGGTCCCACGGGTCATTTTCTACAGCATATGTCATATCAGACTGCCTTGGCCCGGTCCAGTACTATCAAATAAATGCCACTAAATCAACACAAGATTGCGTCTTCTCGTTTTTATGACAACTGGAAGCATGAGACGTACTGATTAGGATTGTATGTAAGCAGGTTTATATGTCAGCACATCTAGGGTCCGGCTGCAGGAAGTGATGGGAGAAGCAAAGCTTTTCAAAACCTTGAATCAACTGAACCAGTCGCTTCACAGAAGAAAGCTACACGCTGCTGCTCAGAACGCTGTAAATGCAACCAAAACTACAAACAGGTTTCATTTAAAGTGCAATCTATTAAATGCAATTAACAAATCATCTAATACCAATAAATCCGAATATCTGCACAATTGCAAATGCGATATTGAATTTTTTTTTTTTTTTTTTTTTTTTTTTTTACAAGAGTTCAGTAAACAGTAAGTTAATGTTCTTCCATTTTAGACACAATATTGTCTGTTTTTGTGCAGCTTCGCCAGCTTAAATATTACCCATAAAGTCCTAGCAGAACTGTTGTGCGTCTCTAATCATCAAACACACGCCAGTGATTCGCTTATGAACGAATCGATTGAGCCAATGATTCAGTGTGCCATTCATAATGAGAATCGCTTGCTTCGTTTCTGAATGAATCAGCTGTTCGAACGAATCGGTTGAATGAACGAATGATTCACTCATTAAGACAACGATTCGCCGTTACCTACTGGCGCTTTTAGTTTTATATTTGGAGTATCGTATCTTTCTTTTTCAAAATATTTTCATATGTTAATATTGCCAAATTCAAATAATAATGCCATAATTTCTTTTTGTATGTTGAATCAAATATTTATTTCTAAACCTACTTGTTTTATAATATATATTCAGCGCTTTTCTAATTTAACACAACAATGACTTTAAATGATCTTTAATTAATTGGCACGATGTGATTAATTAAAATATTTATTTGCTTTGACAGCCCTATTTAAAATATAAACAATACACAAAATGAAATTTTAAAACGTTTCAAAACACTTTTAACAAAGCTTAATTTATTGAGATCACTTCGGCAGTCCTAGGTCATTCAATTAATGTGTTTTTAATACTAATAATAAATATTTATTTTTATGCTCCAAACAACCTGTAAGAGCTGCAGCAGTGGTCAGGTGGCGCTGTGAAACTCCGCAGCAGCAGCAGCAGCAGCCACGAAGAAGAGCGACTGAGTACTTCCGGTTCTGTAATGAAGATGGCAACAGTGAGGTGCAGGGAGTAAATATATATAAACCTCTTTCTCTCATTATTGTGTCAGAAACAGCCCTTTGTATCCAGACCGCGACGAAATGACGAACCGAACGGCGTATTTCTACGACCCGGATGTGGGAAACTTCCACTACGGTAGGACTGAGCCGTGTGTGTTAGCATCCGCGGCTAATCAGTGACTTCACTCCGGATCAACACTGTTTACATGTTTAGAGACATCAGGACACACAACTCGTGATTTTATTCTGCATTTCACTTGATATGACACAAAACTATCATTTCAGTTAACAGCTAACACGTGAGACACGACTGATGTAAACAAGAGAAAAAAAAATGTTATTTGGGTTAATTTAGTTGTTATTGGAGGAAAAAGTCGAATTCAGGAGGTTATTGTTACGCCGAGGAGGACTTCTGTCAATGTAAGTCTTATATTAATGTTAAGATGAGCGATATTGAGCACATTAACCCCTTCACTGTCACCGTCCCACCTGTGGGACGCTTGGCACTCTTTTTTTGTTGTTGTCCTTTTCTCTATAAAATCTTTTAGTAATCATCATAAATTATATATCATTTGAAAGCTTAGAAGCCCAAGATTCATCCTGTGAAAACCATTTTGAAATCGGACATCGCGTTACCATGGAAATGGTACTTTAAAATCTTATGGCGGTCTCCTCCCCCTTAGTGGGCGGAGTCAAGTGTCATATTACAAAATGCATTACAGTCTTGTAGAATCAAAACTTTTTATAATCTTGGCAACAAACATATCATTGGAAAGGTCTGAGTCTCAGGATTCCATATTTGGTGGTTATTTTGAGTATAGAAGTAAAATTGACAGAGAAATCTAGGGAAAAATTCATTAAACAGAATTCAAAGGAGTTTTTATGGCTCCCAGTGGCTGTTTGTGGTATGACGCCCTAAATAAAATCTCACAGGAACCTCAATTTTTTTCATATCAACTTCAAAATTTGGAACATAACTTATTTAGACACAAGGCTTTAATTCTATAACAAATTTAAAAGTAAAACCTGTTATGTAAAATATTTATAATAAATAAAATAAAATTAATAGCGCATTTTATTTACAGTACATTTAAACTTTTATAACTTTTTGATACTTAATTATTTGAAAAAATTCCAATTTTGTCAAAATCTGCTAATTTTCTTCTTTAAAAAGAGACCTTAGGTCTATATTCCAAAGTGTTCATAAAATACAACAATTTAAGTTTGGATAGTGCACTTTAATGCCTATTTTAAAAAAAAAAGGGGGTGACAGTTAAGGGGTTAAACCTTTTGTGTCTAGTAGGAGCTCTAATATTTTGTGTGTAAGGAGGCAGCCCATGTAAGATTTAATACCTGTATGATCTTTATCACAGAATTTGGCTACAGTAGAATAAACTGTAATAGACAACCACCTGTGAGTGTTAGCTGTGAGTGTGATATTTGGGGACAGAAGATGAGTTTGTGTTTTGTTGGCTGCAGGAGCTGGACACCCCATGAAGCCTCACCGGCTGTCCCTCACACACAGTCTTGTGCTGCATTATGGACTGTACAAGAAGATGATGGTATGCTCAGTCTGTTAGTGTGGCGGTGCATCACGGGCGTCAGAACCTCATGAGCTCTCTGTGCAGGTGTTCAAGCCGTACAAGGCGTCCCAGCACGACATGTGCCGCTTCCACTCGGAGGACTACATCGACTTCCTACAGAAGGTCAGTCCCAACAACATGCAGGGCTTCACCAAGAGCCTCAACGCCTTCAACGTAGGAGACGACTGGTGAGTTCCCCTTGTTTCTCAGAAGCGTTCCGGTCGTCTAGGTCTGCGTTAGAATATCAGCATGGGATTTCAAGTGAAGTTTTAATGAATGTTAATGAAAGTAAGCAGCAGATTCCATTACTATGCTTTTAAATGTGTAATTAAATCAGGGCTTTCTAATAATAATTGGTCGTATTTTTGTTCTCAGTCCTGTGTTTCCAGGTCTGTTCGAGTTCTGTTCGAGGTACACCGGTGCCTCTTTGCAAGGAGCGACTCAGTTAAATCACAAGGTCGGATGCTGGGGATGACGCCTTCTCACGTGCATTGTACAAAACCATGCAATTATGAGCTTCCTGAAAATAATGCATTTGATATCAACCCATTTTATAAAATGCAGCTGAATCAAGAATCTGATGGATGTTGTTGATAAAAGGGATCTTTTCCACGTTTAACCTGTTATCTGTCACCGCCTCGTATACGGGACGCCTACATTTACTTCACTATATTACAATTAAATCCTAATCTAATCATGACAAACTATATATCACTGGAACGGTCTAAGACTCCTAAATAGATATTTTATCAATGTTATCTGTTAAAAATTATGTAGGAAAAGTAATAGTTTAATTTATGACAGGAGTGCACCCTCAAAAATCTACATTGTAACAGGAGTTCTGACCTTGTCAAAAAAAAAAGTCTTTTTCGTTGGCTTTTTCTCTGTCACACTTTAGAAATAATCAGAAATTATATATCAACTGAAAACTTAAAATCTCAAAATTCATCCTTTGAAACCCATTTTTAAAATCAGACACTGCATTACCATGAAAATGGTACATCAATATCATGTTACAAAATGTTTTCGTTCATGAATTATAAAAATGTAAGTTTGGATCATGCACTTTACAAATCTATGTTTAAAAATGTGAGTGACAGTGAGGGGTTAATCACAGTTTTTGTCCTAACCAGCCTGGAACCACAACATACAAACTATGACCCTGACAATCTCAAGTACTGATTTTGTGTTTTATTCAATCCTAAAAGTGTCTAACCTGAGTTTAAATATTTTGCGTGACGTTTGTAGCCATTCTGAAAACAACAAAATAATCTAAGACTGTATCAGTCACTCGTTATTTACTTTAATAATGATAAACAGGTTTAATATTAGATGATTAGATGCTAAAGTCGTCCGTTTTGTTGAGAGTGCGGTGTGTTTCTGTGTAGATGTGACGCAGTGTTAAACGTGCCTCTGTGTTGCAGCAATCAAAATCAGAGTTTGTTTATATTTACAGAATGCTGTTTATTTGGTCAGTGAAAATATTGGAAATCTTTTCTTCATTTTTTCAGTTAATTAAAGGTGAAAGCTCATTCACAGATCACAGATTCAGTCACAGATCCATCTTGTTCTGATCTGGGGTTGTATCTGAAATGTGAGATGAGGACTGTTTTAAACTGTGAAAACAAGATAACTAAAAATGAAATATAAAATGTTATGCTTGGTATAGAGTTCCTGCATTGTTTGTGACGGTTTTGATAATTCAGTTGTTCACTGCGTAGATATGTGACATTGCCATAAACTGGGCCGGAGGTTTACATCATGCAAAAAAGTTTGAGGTGAGCATTTATTTTCACGGATCAATACAAAGATGAAGAAACACATCATAATCCATTACCATTACCTACTTAACAAGCAACTCATGTTCATATAAAGCCTCTACATGACCTTTTTTTCTTCTTTCAGGCGTCTGGGTTTTGCTACGTGAATGACATTGTCATCAGTATTCTTGAACTTTTGAAGTAAGTGAGAGATGGAGAGGAAGTGACATCACACCAAATATGCAGTTTTGTTCGGTGATGCAGAAATGACATTCTTTTAATATGACCCTCATCCATAGTTATATAATTATCATGACACGTTGGGTACAGCGTATATCTGTATTGTTTGTGTCTGATAGGTATCATCCGCGCGTGCTCTACATTGACATTGATATTCATCACGGTGATGGTGTTCAGGAAGCGTTTTATCTCACAGACAGAGTCATGACTGTATCCTTCCACAAATACGGGAACTACTTTTTCCCAGGAACTGGTATGTTGTTCCTACTGTCTGGAAAAACAAACAAAAAACTAGAACTAGTACATACTAATAATACATAATACATTTATAAAAGAAAGGAGCTTGATCTTCACAGACGTACAGGCTGTTGTTGAATCGTGGTAATGATAGTGGTGTTGTGTGCTGATATAGGTGATATGTATGAGGTGGGAGCTGAGAGCGGCCGCTACTACTGCCTGAACGTCCCGCTGCGAGACGGGATAGATGACCAGAGTGAGTTACTCTACTGTCTAATATTCATATATGAGGCTTTAGAATTAAACTTCCAGAGCCTAGTCATGATATTATAATAGTTATCCTTGTACTGTTGTGACAAATGGACAGAGACTTTGATGAAGTTATTATCAGGTTATGTTAGTAGCTGTTATTCTCTGAACATATTCAGGGCTTCTGCTGGTCTTAAAAAGTCTTGATTCAAGACATGATGAAAGTCTTAAATCAGAGCAGGAAGTACTCATGACATTAAACGCTGAAGAGTGTATTTATCCAGTACAAATATCTAAACATCCTTAAATCAAGATACATTTACTTGAGCTCCAAATGTAGAATGAAGCTTTGCATTTTCATCAAATTGAGGATTGTTTGTGTGCGTGTCCTTAGGCTACAGACACCTGTTTCAGCCGGTCATCAAGCAGGTGGTGGACTTCTACCAGCCCACCTGTATCGTTCTCCAGGTGAGATCTCTCTCTCTCTGTCTCTTTCTGTCTCTCTCTCTCTCTCTCTCTCTCTCTCTCTCTGTCTCTCTCTCTCTCTCTCTCTCTCTCTCTCTCTCTCTCTCACACACACACACAATTCAATTCAATTCAATTCAATTCAATTCAATTCAATTCAATATGTGCTTTATTGGCATGACAATTGTTACAATGTATTGCCAAAGCATAGTGTTTACATTGAATCTATATACATGCATGTATATACATTTAAAAAGTAGAACAAATAACATTTTAAAATTCTTCAAACAATTTATAATTCAATGTGGTGTGCGTTTGTGGTGTATGTTTGTGTGTTTGTGGTGTGTGTGTGTGTGTGTGTGTGTGTGTGTAGGCGCATCACTGATTTGTTGACTCCTCCCTCTTTTTGTGACAGGCATCAATGTATCTTGCTGCTAGTAAGATACAGTCTTGTTTTTCACCTAATAAATACTGAAGTTGTGTTTTCTTGTTCAACATTTTGAAGTCAGGGTAAAGTGTTTCAAATTTGGGATAAAATTTATTTCTAATTTCTTCATAGTTAGAGCAGCTGGTGAGGAAGTGTGTCTCTGTGATTACAGTAAGGGCAGGTACGGCTCTCTCTGGGCAACCAGTGCTGTGGATATCTGCCCGTCTCTATAGTCAGAGTATGACTGCTCAGTCTGTACCTCGTCATCTGTCTTCTTGCGCAGGTATTGGGTTCACTCACGCGGCGCCATGCGGTTAAAGTGGCGTCCGCTGCAGGTGTTGAGGAATGTTGCATGGCTGTCGGAGTGGTTGTAGGGCATGAATGTATTGTATCTGCCTCTAGAATGAATAATGCCATGGTGATTTTCCTCAACAGTACTGAAAAAGCAAACGAATTAGTTGAGCATGGAATTGTGATCAACGACGAGTTTGTTACTGTGTTTCCCCTCTTACTACCATCTAAAAGAGTTACTTTATCCAACGTTCCCCCTTTTCTTAGTGATGAAATATTAACTCAGGTAAAACTGGTATCCCCAATCAAAAAGATTGCGATCAGCAGTGAATCCCCTCTTTTGAAACACGTTGTTTCTTTTAGGCGTTTTGCATATATGGTCGTCAAAGATGATGCCGAGTTAGAATTGTCACTTAATTTTCGAGTTGAGGGATTTGACTACGTGATATTTGTTACAACCGCGAAAGCAAAGTGTTTCGGTTGCGGTAAATCAGGGCATATGTTTCGAAAGTGTCCGGATAAATTAAAGGAAACCGAAGCTAATAAAGAAAGTAATGTTAATTCCGTTCCCGTTACGAGTGAAGCAACCGAGGCTGTTTTGTTGAACTGCGAGGCGCCGGGGGTGAGCCGGGCCGAGTCGGCGGTCACGGGTAAGGATTCCCACGGTGAGAGGCTGGATGCTGCTGGCTTCGTTGAGGCTGGTTCAACCTCGACGCATCTAGAGCACTCAGGTATGACATGCGTTGAAACAACTATTTGCAATGATGGAAAAGTGAATGGGGTACAGTTTTCTGGGAACACAGAAGGCAAAAAATCATATGATGGTGCAGAAAATATGACTTTGCCGTTGTTGCAGAGTGTATGTGAGGTGGATTGTGTTGTCACAGAGATGGATAACAATATGTTCAAAGTGCCCAAAAAAAGGAAAAAAAAAACCTGGTCAATTGCAGGATGAAAAAGCTTGCAAAAAAATGGATGTACAAGTTAGTGAGGATCAGGAGACTGAAAGTGATAGTGAGTTGTCTGACTCCAGTGTAGTGCTTTCTCAAAGTGTGTTTTCTGGTCGAAGCTATGATAATGAGGATATAAAGATGTTTCTTAAGGCAACAAAAAACAAAAGAGGTGTTTGTGTTCAAGAATATTTCCCTGACATCAAGCAGTTTGTTGAAAAAACGAGAAGCCTAATGGCAGAAGGTTGTTTTACTAATAGAGAAGTGTATCGTTTGAAGAAGATTGTAAGGAATTTAGACAAGGAGTTGCATGATGATGTTTTTTAAGAGATACCACTTTTTTATGACTTCTTGTGTGCTGAAAGGCTGTTTTTTCTTTTTTTTGCTTGCTTCTGTTATGAGTGAAGTACGCCTGGCTACCTTGAATGTGAACGGTGCCAGAGACATTAGGAAAAGAGCCATGTTGAATGAAGTGATGAAACAGAAGAACCTAGATGTTATCTTACTGCAAGAAACACACAGTGATGTAAAAAATGCTGCTGATTGGGCGAGGGAGTTTGAGGGTACTTCTATACTGAGCCATCATACTTCAATAAGTGCTGGAGTTGCTGTTTTGTTTGCAAAAAGTTTTAGTCCAATTTCATATGTCGTTGAGGAGATCATGAAAGGCAGACTTTTAAAAGTAAGAGCTTGTTTTGAAAATAGTGTGTTTGTTTATATTTGTTTATGCTCCAACTGCTGCAGTTGAGAGGATGGTTTTTTTTAGACACATTATGTTCTATCTTGCAAACCTGTTCTTCTGAAGAGTATTTATTTTTGGGGGGTGATTTTAATTGTACTGAACATATGTTAGACAGAAACCACGTTGAACCTCACTTGCCTTCCCAAAAACGGCTCATCCACATAATAAAGAAGTATGAACTATGTGATATCTGGAGACAATTAAATGGAACTGAGAGACAATACACATGGGTTCATACAAGAGATAACGTAATGTCGTTTGCTAGATTGGATAGAGTTTATGGATTTAAGCATCATCTTAATATTTTTAATAAATGTTCAATTATTCCTATAGGCTTCTCAGATCATGGAATGGTGCAATGCTGTTTCATGTTAAGTTCTCTCAAGCCTAGAAGTGCTTACTGGCATTTTAATACTTCTCTGTTGAGTGACAAGTTTTTTAGGGGCTCTTTTAGTTTTTTTTGGGAGGAATACAGAAACACAAAGCACAAATTTCAGTCAGTACAACAGTGGTGGGACTTTGGCAAGGTTCAAATTAGACAGTTCTGTCAGCAGTACACTCACAATGTTACTAGAGAGATAAGAAGATCTTTGGAGAATTTAGAAACTGAAATAAATGAATGCCAACAGTTAGCGGAATCCACTGGAGACAATCAATATTTAGAAATTGGGTTAAGGAAAAAGGCTCGGTTAGATGATCTGCTGGGGTATAGAATACAAGGGGCACTGGTCCGGTCAAGATTTCAGAGTATAGCCCAAATGGATGCGCCATCCAAATTTTTTTTTAGCCTTGAGAAAAAGAATGGGCAAAGACGTTTAATTCAAGCTTTGCGCTCTGAGAAAGGTGGGTTGTTAGTAGAACCTGTTGATATTCGAAGGAGAGCAGTTGGTTTTTATCAGGATCTATACAGAAGTGAGTCTGAGTCGGAGAATAATGAAGGAAATGCCTTTTTCACTTCCTTACCCCAGATGTCTGAAGAGGGTAATGCAGCCCTTTCAGGTGCGTTGAGCTTGGGAGAGCTGCATAAGGCCCTTCAAGGCATGGAGTCTGGGAGGGCTCCAGGAGTGGATGGTCTCCCAGTTGATTTTTATAAATCATTCTGGAAGGAGCTGGGAGTGGATATACTACAGGTACTGAATGACAGCTTGTCTGAAGGTATGATGCCGCTGAGTTGTCGTAGAGCGATAATCACCCTCATACCCAAAAAAGTAGATCTCACTGAGATGGTGCCCCGTCTCACTTCTGTGCAGCGATTACAAACTGCTCTCCAAGGCCTTAGCTAACAGACTGGCTGGAGTATTGGATGAGGTCATCCATCCGGACCAGACCTATTGTGTTCGTGGTAGATCAATGTTTGATAACATTTCACTGATTCGAGATGTATTAGAAGTTTCAAAGTTGTTAAAGTTAGATGTTGGTTTGATTTCTTTGGATCAAGAAAAAGCCTTTGACCGAGTCGAACATTCCTATCTTTGGGGGACGTTGAGAGCTTTTGGTTTTAGTCAAGATTTTATAGACAAGGTCAAAGTACTCTATAGTAAAGTTGAGAGTGTACTGAAGATAAATGGTGGCTTATGTGCTCCTTTCCAGGTTCAAGGGGGTATAAGACAAGGATGCTCCTTTTCTGGGATGCTATATTCTTTGGCCATTGAACCATTGTTACAACAAATAAGACAAAAGGTGTGTGGCTTATGTTTACCCAGTTGTAAAAATAACATTGTTTTGTCAGCTTATGCTGATGATGTGATGGTTTTAATTAGTGGGCAGAATGATGTACAAACTTTACTTAAATTAATTAGAGATTTTATGTTGTTATCCTCTGCTAAAGTCAATTGGACAAAATGTGAGACACTGTTGGTTGGTCAGTGGGTTGATGGCAAACCAAATCTTCCTGATGGGTTAGTTTGGGGTAAAAGAGGGATTAAATATTTAGGTGTGTTTTTGGGTGATGATGTAACTCAACAGAAAAATTGGGAAGGGGTGTGTGAAAAAATTAAGGGGCGTCTGGAAAAATGGAAATGGTTAATTCCAAATATGTCTTATAGAGGACGTGTTCTTGTTGTAAACAATCTGGCTGCCTCCTCTCTGTGGCACAGGTTGGCTTGTGTGGATCCTCCAAAGCAACTTCTAGCAAAAATTCAAGCTGTCCTTGTGGACTTTTTCTGGGACAAATTACACTGGGTACAACAGAGTATTTTATATCTGCCCAAGGAAGGAGGAGGACAAGGACTCATGAATTTACAAAGCAGAACTGCTGCTTTTCGGTTGCAGTTTCTACAGAGATTTTTTGATGGTGCGTCTGATGTGAGTTGGAGGGCTGCTGCCTCTGCCATATTGCAAAACTTTGGGGGGTTTGGGTTGGATAAACATCTCTTTTTGATGAACCCTTTAAAAATGGACTTTTCAAAGATGCCATACTTTTATAAAAACCTGTTTAAGGTGTGGAGTTTGTTTCAGATTCAAAAGACTGAAAGCTCATACTCTCTTCATTGGCTGTTAGAGGAACCTTTGATATTTGGAGCACGTCTGGATATAACGAACAATTGTAATTTAAATGGGCTAAGTTCTGCTCTCCAAAAATCCAGGGCTGTCACTTTAGGACAGATGTTGATTTTGGCTGGCCCAAATTTGGAGAACGCAGAGATGGCATCTCGACATTTGGGTATTAGATCTGTTCGTCTTGTTTCCTTGTTTTTGTTTAAACTGAGATCAGCTCTCACAGATGAAGAGAACCAAATGTTAAAAGATTACAACTCTGGGACATACACTCCCAATGCTCAGGACCTTTTTCCCTGTCTAGAGATTTTACCTAATCTTGATGGATGTACAGGTTTGGTTTTAAAGAATTGGCAATCTTTGTGGTTGGATTTATTGTCGACTAAAGGTAATTTGTTGTACAGAGCTTGTGTTATGGCTTTTAATAAGACATATTTTGAAAGAAAAGTTGATACACCATGGCGCTCTTTTTTTTGGGCTAGATGAAAATGTAAAACCTGAGTGGAGATCTCTGTATAAGCCGCCATTATCAAAGAGGGCAGGGGATTTACAGTGGAGAATCCTTCATGGTATCATTGCTGTAAACTCTTTTATTTCTGTTTTAAATCCAGAAGTTAGTTCGGAATGTCCCTTTTGTTTTCAAAGGGAAACAGTTTTTCATGCTTTTATGCAATGTTCTAGATTACAACTGTTATTTACGTTATTAAAAGAAATGTTTAACTGTTGTAAAGAGATTTTTTCTGAAAAAACTTTTATTCTGGGTTTTAAATATAGTCGGAACAAGAGGTATACCTGTCAATTTTTGAATTTTGTTTTGGGGCAAGCAAAATTGGCAATATATACCAGTAGGAAAAGGAAAATAGAGCAAAAGCCTTGCCAAAGCATCACCGAGGTTTTTTTAATGTTGGTGAAATCAAGAGTGGTGATTGATTTTAAATTTTATAAAACTATGGATGACTTGTCTACTTTTGAGATGATTTGGTGTTGTAATGGAGCATTGTGTGTTGTTTCTGAAGATGAGTTAGTTTTTTCTTTGTAATGCCCCCCCCCCCCTCTTTTGGGAGGCTTGATTGTATTTGTTATGGTGTGTAGCTTTAAAGTGTGTTGTTTAGTTTTTTCCTTTCTGTTGTAATAGTTGTGTGAATTATTGTGAATAAAGGTTTTTTTCAAAATTCAATTCAATTCTCTCTCTCTCTCTCTTTGTGTGTAGCTTTAAAGTGTGTTGTTTAGTTTTCTTCTCTCTCTCTCTCTCTCTCTCTCTCTCTCTCTCTCTCTCTCTCTCTCTCTCTCTCTCTCTCTCTCTCTCTCTCTCTCTCTCTCTGGTGCTCATCTCTGTGCTCTGTCTGCAGTGTGGAGCTGATTCTCTGGGCTGTGATCGATTAGGATGCTTCAATCTCAGCATACGCGGACACGGGTAAAAAAAAGACTCCTTAATCTAACACACGTCATCTTTTCGTTTTGTGAAATGTTTGATAATCTTGTTTAAACACTTGTACTTGTAGAGATTGTGTGGAGTTTGTGAAGAGCTTCAAAATCCCGCTGCTTGTTCTGGGTGGAGGAGGATACACTGTGAGAAACGTTGCTCGATGTTGGTATGTTTATCATTCCACTGCTCTGTTCACTACAGAAGAGGAAGAGGAAGGAGTTGTTGAGGTCTACAGTGTTTGTTTTCACCAAAGTCTTGATGTGAAATGAGTAGCAGTTCAGTTCTGTCACTGACACACAGGCTTTGTTCTGGTTTGTTGTCAAGTACACTTACATTTTTAATAATAATAACCTCGTTTCAAAGTCATCACTTACCACTTTCTAGCAGCTTCCTGTTTAAACGGTGATATGACAAAAATCTTCAACCACAATAAGGAACGATATTGTCATTAATACATTAAGAGAATCACTGAAAACTTAAAAAAATGTCTGTAATGTTGGTGCATCACTAATAATAATCAGTAAATCAGTTTGCACTGCAGTGTACCGTTCCATCTGTTCTGTTCAAACGATGGGATCTACATATTCTCCTGTGATTTCTCTTACTTCCTCCTCATTATCTCTCCTCTGTCGTGTTCATTTAGGAGGTCATATATGTTAAGACGTCTAAGCTGTAAGTGCTGCTAATGTTTGAGGATTCTGACTCTTTCTGGTGTGATTTTTAGGACATATGAAACATCTTTGCTGGTTGAGGAGTCCATTAGTGATGAGCTGCCCTATAGTGGTAAGACCGCATCTGTGTCACATGAGAAGACACTCTGTGTTTTGCTGTTACGTGTTATCTAGTGCTAGTGTGAATTGTTGTCCTCTAATGCACTGCTCCTCATCACTGTATTTGTCCTCTGCACAGAATACTTTGAATATTTTGCTCCAGACTTCACACTTCACCCAGATGTCAGCACAAGGATAGAAAACCAAAATTCTAGACAAGTATGCATTATTTCACTCACATTTGTTTTTTTTTGTTTTTTTTGTGTGTGTGTACAACTCTCTTTACATTGACAGTTCATTTGTGTCAGCTTGTACACAATCACACACCTCTTTAAAACCTGGAAATAACAAGTTGAGGATCTTGAAAAGTGTAAAACCAAGAAGTGCTGCATAATGAAAAATCAATTAGAAATGCTTGAGATTCAGATACAGCAACTCCTCAAATCACATGATCATCAGGTGTTCTTCATGTCAGCAAAGACACAAATCAAATACTAAGACATTCTCAAAAAATTTTTTTTATATGAAATATGACAAGTGCAAAATTTAAGCATTTCTATGTTGTTGTTTTTTTTCTGATCTGAGGTGTTTTACATCAATGGGGCATATGAATATTTTAGGACAGGGTTCATAAATCAAATTATAGTTTTAAAAAGTGTCAAATTTAAACATCATCAAAATATAACACTTCTTATTATATATGTGGAAAAGTGAAAGTAAGTGTAGTGTGTTATATTTCTTAAGGTGTGATCAGCAGTAACCAGCACATGACCTGTGTTTTCTAGTATTTGGAGCAGATTCGTCAGACAGTGTTTGAGAACCTGAAGATGTTAAATCACGCACCAAGCGTTCAGATCCACGACGTTCCCTCAGACTTGCTGAGCTATGAGCGACCAGACGAGGCCGATCCTGATGAGCGAGGGTCAGAAGACAACTTCTCCAGGTGACTAGGAGCTGTGACTGTGCCTCGTTGACCCCTCTCTTAATATAGCACTTAATGCTGACCAGAAAGCTCTGTTTCGGTCTCGTCACTTTTCTGTGGCAGCTCACTTTTGTTCCAGTATTGTCATTTTGTGCTCCCTGAAACCACCACACCGCTGAGAGCTGACAAACTCATCGACTGTTTAAACAGACACTGATTGCTATTTAAAAAGCCATAGGTGTGCAAATGAAACTTTAATCGTCATTTAAACCTGTGCGTGTCACCTTGTGTGACTGTAACGAATCCAAACATTCAAGGATGTGTCAACTTTTGACATTTGGGTGATTTCTGTTATCATTAAGATTTAAAAAGTCTTCACTGATAGAGAAGAGATGGTAACTGCTGCTTCTGTTTCATCACAGGCCTGAAGCTGCCAATGAGTTTTACGATGGTGACCATGATAATGATAAAGAGAGTGATGTGGAGATCTGAAGGTCATCTCTTGTGATGGATCTCTGACTTCGGTCTTCAGCCATTCCTTGCCATATCTATAGTACTTCTAACTGTGTTGTGACGAGTGGGTGGATCTTCTTTCTTTACATGCACTGTATCTGTGTAGTTTGCCATGTGTACAATGTTTTATTGTCATGACTGTATTTTCTGTAGCTGTCACACCGAGTCCTGTGTACTGATACAGCGTTTGTACTGAAAAGGTTCAGAAATCATGTGATGAAGGATGGCGTTGTATTATATGCCTAATATCCACATGGTTATGATCAACAAAATATTTCTGTCTTGGCTTTTCATAAGTTGTTTATAGAATGTTTCTGTAATAAACCTTTTGCAAAAGAGTCTTTCTAACTGCTTAAACTTCCATCTACACAGTCAAAGCTGAGGAAAGTGTGGTGGATTCGATTTAGTTTTTTGGCAGGTGTCTCATTTTTGATATAGTTAGTGTTTTGTCCAGTATGTCATGATGGGGAAAAAATACCTTAGAGATAAATCTGTAGTGTTTTCACAAAGATCTTTACTCAAATGTTCATGTCACATCATATTTAACACATGATATCTGCGTTCAGGACTGTAATCAATACATTTGACCAAATTCTTTGTACTAGTAGCAAAAATTCCAACAAATATCGTTTTCAGTACATATAAGATCATCATGTGGTTTCCGAGTGTATCAGTGCACACTTATTGAGCTTCCACAGTGGACACACGGCATCAACAACAAAATACAGCAATCAAAGCATTAGTCTAGTTTATGCAGAACTGAACAAACTAAAATAATTAGATAAATACGCAGCTTTACATGAGACTGGTAATCCATATCCAACCAAATCAACCATGAGAGCGTGTTGATTCTCACATCCAGTCATTCCTCAGGCAGACACTGGATAAAGTGCTTAACTGGCTCATTTACAGAGACATATACTACATAATAATATCTGATGTCAACATGAGTTTCTACAGTTCTTCGCTCTCATATAGTGGGGCGGTGTGATGAGGAACAGGCTCTGTGCTCAGTGTGGAAAACTGGCTCAAGATGGGAAGACTCTTCAGCGTCCTGACAGGAGGGGAGGACTTATTCAGTCGAGCTACGAGAAAACAGGCATACTTAGGCTGAGAGGCAAATCAGGTTAACAGAAAATAATTCAATAATTGTGTCGCATCTAAAGACATTTAAAACTCATTTGTGAGGTCATAATAATTGAGAGACGACCTGGAATAATTTCAAACATAACTTTCAAACATAAACTAAGCAAAGTAAACACAGTAAGTGCACTTACTGCCCACGTCTAGCCTGGCGTTGCATGTGGACATGCCTGCTTCATTAATGGCAGATACAGTGTACCAGCCCGCATCAGACTTTATCACTGGATCAATGACCAAACACTGCTTTCCTGAACCGTCCTGAGAAAGACTGACAGCAAACATGCAAACGTCACGGGAAATGCACACATCTGCAAAGACTACATCAATACAACTCATCTAGCAAAAAAAACTGTCCAAGACATTAATGTGTTAAATCAGTTTTTTATAAAGTAAATCGAAGAATCTATCTAAAGTATTATTACCAAGGACATCTATTCTGTGCAGCTAAAATCCATAGGAATGTGTTTTTTTTTAAACTCAGTTCTTCAGAAACCATGTTACCTGACCATTCTCGCCCTGTTGCGTTTATTTATTTTTTCTGTGTTCTATTTCATTAAATAAATTGTTTCTGAATATATTGTTAGTGCTTTGGACTAGGGTAAAAAAAAAAAGTATATATATATATATATATGTAAAAAAAAAAAGTATATATTATATATCAAGATATATATATATATATATATATATGAAAATTTGTAGATTGTAAAGTCTAAATCAGACTATTTCATATAGGAAATTTCTGTGAAATAACCATTTTTTGATTGAATTTTCCTCTTGGACTTCTGTTATGGTGCCTTTGTTTTTCTTCATATGTTATAGGATATAGGACATTCAACAAAATAACTTTATAATGTAAAACAGCTAAAAAAATAAAAAAAAATTGTGCTCCACAGGAAAAGAAAGGAAAGTAAATGATGAATCTTTGTTTTTGTATGAATTATTCCTTTCTTCAACTGTCTTTAAACACAAAAATCGACCAAATTTGTCATTTAAGTGTATAAAAAGTATAAAATATTTTATCTTCATATCTTAAATAATATGCAATATCGCTCCAGTCACTAACATAACCTTGGTTCCCTGAGATAACAGGAATGAGCTTTGTGTGATACACTATGGGGTAACTCCTGTTTACTGAATACTGAAGCCTGATTTGTTTACGTTCATGTAACTGCATGAACAAATTGCATTTCAGCCTGCCAAAACGGGCAGAGCAGACTGCTTATATAAGATGGCACTGAATGCCATTCCATCAGAATCTTTTGACTGATAAGCGGCAGTCATCGAATAGTGTATCTTTATAGCATGGTTGTATACGCAACTATCGTTTCCATTTTCTCAGGGAACCAAGGTTACATTAGTAACCAGAGCATTACCTTTCAAAACAAGCTCTCACTTTGCATGAAACACTAATGCAGACTGCGTTCAGTAGTGCCATGTTATAAAAGCGCAAAATCCTCTGTGTTTGGAAGAGATAGAATGGTAATAACCTGTTCTCCTGTTACCTCCTGTAACCTGTTGGGGGCAGTCATGGCCTAATAGTTAGAGAGTCAGACTTGTAACCCAAAGGTCATGGGTTTGAGTCTCAGGTCCGGCAGGGATTGTAGGTGGGGGGAGTGAATAACCAGTGTTCTCTTCCACCCTCAATATCACGACTGATGGGAGACCCTTGAACAAGGCACCGAACCCCCAACTGCTCCCCGGGTGCCGCAGCATTAGCTGCCCACTGCTCCGGGTGTGTGTTCACAGTGTGTATGTGTTTGTTCACTACTCACTGCTGTATGTGTGCATTTTATGGGTTAAATGCAGAGCACAAATTCCAAGTATGGGACACCATACTTGGCCACATGTCACGTCCTTTCCTTCCTTTCCTTTTCTTCTCTGAATGGAGTGGAGAGCACCTTAGGCAAATAGCCATGTCTTGGTTTGAGGATGACTTTACAGTCGATAGGTCCAATCTCAAGGCAAAAAGTGCTTGCAGATCGCTCACTCGCTTGACAGATGCTAAAGTTGTAGATTTTGCTTCACACTGGACCAGGTGCCAAATGCCAGTCTGCCCTTCCACAGCGCTCCCTCCCTGACAACCTTCCTCCCAGAGGTCAGTCCCAATTGGATGCCTTCCTGGTACAGGTGAGGGGGCCTTTCAAGGGACCACAGCTCTGATGCAGTGGTGGTTCACCTTGAGGCAAAGATGTCCCAGACACGAAGCGTGGGACAGTTCACTGGCTTTGAGCCAAAATTGGAGGAGCTTCACATGAAGCAGGCCCAGCGGAATCACAGAGGAGGTGGACATCATTTCCTGTCCATCAGAAAGCTACCCGCTGGGCTAAACTGATTTTGAGCCCAAGGTGCTCCAGGTGGCTGAGCAGAAAGTGACCTGTGAGTAAAGAGTTCACACTCTGACCTGGTTAACACTATGCTAGTAGTCAATGTAATTCATGATGCGGATTGTAAAAGTGCACAGGGCCAGAGACAGTTCGAAAGGCAGTACGGTATATTGAAAAACCACTCCCTCAAATGCAAATCTCAAGAATGGTCTGTGATGAGAGGCTATCTGGTTATGAATCTTCCAGATCCATCGATAAAAACCAGTCCCCTTGGCATACTTGCGTAAGGATCTGTTTCAAAGTTAACATTCTGAATAGGCGTCTCATTATGGCACGGTTCAGGTGTCTGAGATTGAGGATGAGCCTGAGCCTACCATGTTTCTTGGAAACGAGAGAGTAGTGGCTTTAAAAGCTTCACTTGCTGTTCGTTTGCGGAACGGACTTCACGGCACCTTTTGCAGACAGACTGTTCTTCAGATCGGAAGACATGTGCATCATGGTCCTGTACCAAAGTTTGAATGACACCTCTAAAACAAGGGGTTTTCAAGTGAATTGGAGTGAGTAACATTTGCCGAGCAGCAAGTGGTTTGAGTTTTTTGAATGTCAGATCACTGTGTGAAAGCAGGGGACTGACATTTGAGCTGTCATGTAGAGGAGAAGTGCTCTTTTGAGTTATGGGTCTGCTATCACAGTGGTAATTTGCTTGAGCACATGCTGAGTGGGTAGGAGGGCCCAGCACTGACAGAGCTTCCATCGCCCAGAGCTGAACAGGGTACTGGGAGCAAGTGCAAGACTTCTTTGTGGGAAGTCCAGCCTCAGCAGGACTTAACCCTCTCTGTTTTGAGATCGGGATGGCTTTTGCGGCTCAGGGTCCTACGTCACTTTGGGGCAGGGACCCTGGTGCTTAGCAAAAGGGAAGTGTTTATCCCTCTGAGAGCGCTGTCAGAGCTCAGGTTCTGTTTTGGGTTGAGGCTGAGTGTGGAGACAGAGCAGGCTTCACAAGCTGTTGGGATGATGGAGCCTTCTGGTAACTTGAAACAGCTGCCAAGCTGGAGCACTTAGGAAGAAAGTGGCACATGGCCTGCAACGACTTCTGGGCTGCAGTGAAGTGCTCTGCGTATTCGTCAATGGCATGGGCGAATAACTCCATGGGGGAGACTGGGGAGTCGTGGAAGGTGACTTTGTCCTCATCCATGATCTCTGTGAGATTCAACCAAAGGCACTCAAGCACCACCAAGTTTGCCATGGCCTTGCTGATCACAGTTGCACCGCGCAGTACTTTAAAGGCATCAGAACTCAGGCCTGACTCGTTCATTGCTGCAGGAAGAGTGAAGTACTTGGGACCTGTGCTGACGTGAGATCACTTGAGTCTGGCTGCTCAGTACCCTGACTCCTCTGTTTCTTCCTTGAGGTCCCTTTGAGGCAATAAATGGGGAAGTCGTGGCCTAATGGTTAGAGAGTCGGATTTGCAATCCAAGGGTTGTGAGTTTGAGTCTCGTACCAGCAGGAATTGTAGGTGGGGGAGTGAATGTACAGCACTCTCTCCGTCCTCAATACCACGACTGAGGTGTTCTTGAGCAAGAGACCGAACCCCCAACTGCTCCCCGGGCGCCGCAGCATAAATGATACCCACTGCTCCGGGTGTGTGTTCACGGTGTGTGTGTGTTCACTGCTGTGTGTGTGCAC
This sequence comes from Cyprinus carpio, assembly GCF_018340385.1. Classification (NCBI taxonomy): domain Eukaryota; kingdom Metazoa; phylum Chordata; class Actinopteri; order Cypriniformes; family Cyprinidae; genus Cyprinus; species Cyprinus carpio. The sequence goes on from NC_056585.1 coordinate 5,840,858, forward strand.
TTTGGATGGGTTAAACGCAGAGCATGAATTCCGAGTATGGGTCACCATACTTGGCTGTATGTCACGTCACTTTCACTTTCACTTTCATAAACGGCAGAGCAGTAGGGACGGGGCTGCCCTCATGAAAGAAGGTGATCCGTAAGCGAAGAGAGATGAGACTCATGTTCTCGCAGTGAGAGCAGCCTGTCTTCGTAAGTGCAGCTAAAAACAGCCCAGGCAAGTGATGCACTCACTGTGCCTTTCTGAAGCGTGCAGGGGCGCTCTGCATGAGCCATGCTCGTGGCGCGACTTCTAAACAGACTTCTCCATTCTTCTTCTTCAGAGTCCAGCAAGGAGATTGCACTGAAGGAGAAAATTCTGATAAAATGGAATTTGGCACCAACTTACATATGCAGACTGCTCCGCCCGTTGGCGGGCTGAAATGCCATTTTTTCGAACAGCTACACAAACATTAACAAATCAGGTTTTATTATTCAGTGTAAACAGGAGTCTCCCCATAAGCGTTTCATGCAACATGACAGACCCTTTCGAAAGGGAGCTAAAAATATAATCTATATAGAAAACATTTTGCATCCACACTCACATTCACAAGTGAATGATAACAATAATGTCAGACCTCATTCTCATGGGGTCGATTCGCAGCATTTCCTTGTCTTTCTTCCAGTAGAGCTGAGGTGTTGGAGATGCCGCCACCTTACACTCTAACCGCACAGCATCGCCCTCGAGAACCCGAGAATTCCTCATCTTCACCACAAATGTGGGAGGACACAACTGCTCCTGAGCTGAGGACATACGGAGAAGAATTACATTCACTTCAGAGTCATTGTGTCATATAATGAACAGAGGTGCCTGTAGATAACCAGAGGACCCTGAGATACAACATTACAAGCCTGAATAAAAATGTCACTTGGCCATCAGTCAATACTCAGAATTTTCAATTTGAGCTCATGTATGAATGAATTCAAATGACATTACTTTAAAAACATTTGAAGACACCTGCAATAGATGCACATTCAGCACAGAGTGGCTCTCTCCCCTGACCATGAGTCATCTGAAGCAATATATTGTTAGAAAAGAACATCTATTTGGTCTACGAAAACTTTTCACAAAATATGACTGTTTCTTTTGAACAGTGTATAAGGATCATTCCTATATGGTATATTTTAATGTCCTCAACATATGTGTCTTGTGACCCTTTAATCAACAAAAGTCAGTTTCACAATGATCTTATGCAGGAAGGATAGAAAGGAGGCCACAGATGAATATACATAAAAATACTGTTTCTGCTCAATACTAGTCTTTATAAAAAAAAAAAAATTCAAATCCTTAGTTAAAAAGTTGACCATTCCCAAATCCATGACTCAAATCTATCAACAACCCCATCATATCCTGTATTAGGGATTTACAAATTCAAATCTTTTTACATTTAAATACACATTTAAATGTGATTACTCTCTCGGTCAAAAGTCTCTCCTGAGCAGCCAGAACAGAGACGACTATATATTATATACTATATACTATAAAATTCTTTTAACTTATGAAGCTTCCACCCGATTCTGCACCAACTTCTAAAAACGGCAAGGTCCGCTGATATTGTTAGTGGCGGCGGCATATGATGGCAGCTTCAGATTTGCAATTTTATTATATAACATCCATTATCTCATCATAATATAACCACAGGAAACAGCTTGCCTTGCTAAAGTATTTATGCCCTACAATTTCCTTTTTGTTTCCTCATTTTGTGATGTTGCAACCTTCTTATTCTCTACAATATACAGGCAACAAAAGGCTGCTCACCAATCACATCCAGGCGCAGAGAGAAGTGGCTCTCTCCAGCACGGTTCTTCGCTACACATTCATATACACCTGAATGATGAATGGTCACGATTTCAATAATGAAGGAGTGGATGCTTTTCTCACACACCAGCATCTTATGATAATCATCAGGTCGGATGAGTTTCCCATCGAGATACCAAGAAATATCTGGTGTTGGCAAACCTACAACCTGCAGAAAAAAAGAAAGAAAAGCAAAACTTAAAAAAAGCTAAATGTTGGTTTGTAAAGATTTTACTATTGTATTTTTGTAAAAAAAAAAAAAAACTTCTACTGTAGAGTCTGTTAGTCTCCTCCTAACTTTGCTGTGTGTGTGACATTTCGTCTTAAGAAGGCCAGAAGCATTGGAGTAATATGTTGTGGTAAAACAAATGTATACAGGATGTTTTATATCAATAAATGATAACTGCCTTAAAATCAATCCTGCAGAATCGTCCCTCTTCAACAGTAAGATCTTGCGGCACTTGTATAAAACGAGGAGCATAACACTTCTCTTGGATGGTTGATGCCTCTGTACTGTCCCCTCCGGGACAATTCTTTCTGGACCTGCGCAAGAAAAGGTGGAAATTAACCAAATTCAACCAAACTAACTCAATAAACAAAGTTAAGCTTATCCAGACAAACAGCAGTCGTACAGTAACACGGGCAGAGCTCAGAGCATTAGACAATCAGCTACAACACGTACAATGTGTCCATCTTAGATTGCGTCTGAAAAATCATTAAGAGTTTGACACATTCACTAATGTCAGCCAGTGTTCATTTATTAACTCCAAAAAGTGTCAGAACTGTTAGGTGTACATGCACAACAATAAGATGAAAGCACTTCAGAGACAAACTCCAAACTGATACTCCTATTGCAAAATGACATTTACCATATTCCTCCAGGCTGGAGACCCTCTGGAGAGCCTGGCTGTTAGAATAGTGCATAACATTTGCTTGAATAACATTAAAAAACATGATAGATAGACAAACAGACAAACTAAAGGAACTGAGGCCTTAGTGTATATTCACATGTGGCGGTATTATAATAATAGCATCATGATGAATAGGATAGCTGAAGAGCACATGGATTTTGCTCATGCTATTTTAGGCCCATGGAGAGACTGTTATCTGTTTGGTCTGGCTTTGAATATTCCTGTTGAAGTCAGCTAGAGTGATGGTAACAAATGGGAATAAAGCATAGTTGATACTCTTGAGTACCAGGGGTTTTAGTTTTATTTGTGGTATTGCTGAAGTATGATATAATATTATATAACATTAAATCTCTGTAGACATTCTAGCTTGCACATGCGCAAATCATGATCACTGCATAGTATTTCCTCTTAATGAGCTCTAATATTAATGATTGAATTGTTGCATTAAACATCAAATAACTTAAAATCACAATACCTGTGCAGGCTGTGAAATGAATGGATTTTCAAGATCAAATACTGAGGCAGCATTATCTGCTCCCAACAATCTTCTAGCCATCCGCTCCTCATATGACGTCTTCTGAAAGTTCCTTTGTTGAGGAGCTTTGTTCCGAAGCTTCTTTTCAAGGTCTTGGATAAGAGCATCTTTTGAGCCCTGAATCTCTTCATCTGTGGCACGAGACGCTGGTCGGGAAACAGTCTTCTTCAAGATTGGCTTTGGCAAGCTATAAAACAGCCCATGGGAAAATTGTATTACTTAAATGTTTCTCTTTTAAAGGAGTAATTCACCCATAAAATAAAAATCACAATAATCCACAAGTAATCCACAGCACTCCAGTCCATCAGTTAACATCTGGAGAAGACAAAAGATGAAACAAATCCAGCATTAAGACGTTTTTAACTAAAATATGAGTCTTCTATCCATAATATACAAACACACAGCTTTTGTATTGGTTTGATGTGAACTGATGTTCTGGAGTTGTGTGGTTTTTTGTTGTGTTTTTGTGGGTTGTTTTGATTTTTTTTTTGAAGGGTTTAATTAATTGTAGAGCATCCATTGCTGAGACACTGATGCAATGCTACATTTCTACAAACCTGATGAAGACACACACTCATCCTGATCTTGGATTACCTGAGGGTGAGGACATTTTCAACAAATTTAAATTTTTTTGGTGAACTATTCCATTTTAAGATCTGGAGACACTGGTATTTTAGTTATTTTTAACAAAATATATAACCATACACGTCATTGTTCAAGATACATTTCAGCCATAACACACTCACGTGTTGGGTGTGTAGGTCATGTGAGACACAGGTGGGGGCTGTAGGGGTGGAGCAGCTGTTTTCGGGATATCTGGAGATATCCGGCATGGGACAGTTGCAGGAGCATGATTCAGCGACTGAGGTGGAGGAGACCGCGGCTGTTCTTGGGCCTTTGGTGTTGGGCTGGGGGATCTAGGGGAGCACCGGGGATGTGGAGACTGAGGTGTGGAAATGCATTTGGCCTGGGAGCTCGGTAGTGAAGGCAGGACAGATGAGAGAAAAGCTGCTGATGATAGTTTCTCATTGTTTGGAGAGCGCCGTGGTTTAGGAATCAAAGTCATGCTTGAACACATGGACGTCCGAGCAGGTCCAGGCTGAGGAGGACTCAGTAAGGGAGCAGCAGTTGAAGCCGGGGGACTGAGGTTGTTGGGTTTGCTGATCTCACTGTCAGGTGTGTGGAAACTGGGCAGGGACTGGATGAAATGGCGAGGGCGCTCATAATTAAAGGCACTGGGGGGGTACAGCGATGGCGAGAAGGTGGGCAGGTCAGCCACGTTCATGGCACTGCCTCTGGGCTCCGCTGGTTTACTCAGCTTGCTGGTGGGAAGGAATGGATGTGGGACACTGTTTTTAACCCCCTCTGCTGGAGGATCAGGTTTGCTCATGGAGGAGAGCTCAGCAGCTTCAGTCAACACTTTGCTCTCCGTGTCCACAAGAGACTCCCTGTTGGAAAAACACATTTCACTATATTTTTACTCAAACCAACAGGTGTTTTCAAAAAAGGATATTACACTGATGATTTGCAGACAAGTGAATGAATTCAAAGAAAAGGGACATGAGTGACAAAGACCTTTCAATCCTGGTCCTGGAGAGCCAATGTCCTGCAGAGTTTAGCTTCAGTTTGTTCCGACATACCTGCCTGGAAGATCCTAGTAATCCTGAAGAGCTTGATTACTTTGGTTCAGGTGTGTTTAACTGGGGTTGGAGCTAAACTCTGCAGGACAGTGGCCCTCCAGGAGCCTTAGGCAATGTGACAAAGTTAAGTATAGTTTAACCCCCGTCATCGGCAGCTTCATACAGTTGAATACAGCAGTAGAGTAGGAACTCCTACTAGCAACCAGGGTTGTGTACCATTCAGAAGTGAACTGAGAATGCTTTTAAATGACCATTCACATCCATCTGAATTGAACTCGCAAATGCAACCTGTTCTGCAAGCACAACTATTACTACCTTGCTTCATTTCTTAGTTGGGGACACTTCATTTACAGCGATATCGTTGACTTGATTGCAAATGATTGCACAGATACTATTTAAACTGAACTGAGCTACATGATGACATCACTGAATTCAATGATGAACTGCCTTTAACTGTCATTTTGCATTATTGACACACTGTTCTCCTAATTAATGTTGTTCAGTTGCTTTGACACAATCTGTTTTGTTTAAAGCGCTATATAAATAAAGATGACTTGACTTGACTTGACCTTGCCTCAATTACACAAACCGGAGTCAAAGAAATTCATATAACCCCAATAAGTGTGATTTCCCAAGAAAAAGTAAAGTTTGTCAAGACAAACATTAAGGGCCAGATTTACTAAACAGGATAATCTATCATGAAGCCAGAATCCCGTGAAAAACACTGAGGGGAGTGGAAAGTTCTGCGATGATCAACTGACAACGAGCAAATTCACGAACACAGACAAATCATTTCCATAATGACCAACATAATCTTCCAAGAGAGCAATGCAAATTGGCATCTTTCACATCCATATCAAGATCAAAATGGGTTAAGACATGTTTTTTTGGTGTTAGATACTGGTGCAAGTACCAGTAAATTAACGAGCATAAACCTTAGTAAATCACTTGGCTTGATTCATTTAAATACTCTCCTCCCATAAATGATACATCTGAAAGGGAAAACCTTACAAATGCATATGCATCAATGTCAGCTACAAAAATACTGAGTCCATGTCTTTTCATCACTATTTCTTTTTTCTAATGCATGGCTTTAGTAAATCCTGACAGTAGATTTTTCATGCCAAAAGAGGGTTTGCACTGGTTCAAGCTGTTAGTAAATCTGGCCCTAAATGTCGGCTTGAGAGCCTCGTTTAAAAGTAAAAAAAATCTGCAAAACTAAACGACTGATTTAGACAGGTGTCCTGAACACCCCCCATCAGTCAGACAAACTGTTGACTTGGTGTTGCTGTGTCAGGGGCTGGTTAGGCTGCTCAAACAAACAGAGCAGTTGTGTTATTGTAAGCTTGATTGATGGCTGCTCTCAACAACTCAGTGCCTCAAGGAGGGGAAACAGGGCTAAAATAACACTAGTATGTTTTACTCTTTCTACTTCGAAAGACACCTAAAGTATGTTTGTCTCTGTCTGTGTCTACAGACGCCTCTTAAGTATATGACCATTGATCATATGTATAGCACCATACACACAAGCAAACCACCAGAAAAATCTACAAAATACACATTTATCATTTGTAAACATTCTACATGCCAAAAACATCTTTTTTTACCCTTTAATGAACATGGCAGGGGTTGATAGCGTTGTATGGTGCTGGTGTGCTTCTGTGAGAAAGCCATGTGGCTAAAAAAAGTGTCATGAGGCTCGAGTGACAGACGTAGCAGGTGCAGGGTCATTTACAGCGAAACTGGCACTCAGTTACTCTGTTTCGAGGTCATTGTGAATAAAGACCTACGCTCGCTAAATGTCATTCACTTCTCAGTAACAGTTCAGTTATGTATAACAATGAATGTTTGTGATGGTAAGCTCAGTATAAAAGCAAGAGTAAATTTCAAACAGGAAATAAATATATATTAATATGTGAGCAAAATATTTAGGAAATAAAACAAGAATGTGACAAAATGTTTTAATGGTTATGCAATTCAGATCAGCAGCTGCGGTCAGAAAGTGTTTAATTGTGGCTACTGTTGATAATGTTAGCACCATACACTGGATGGCGCCCAAAATGAATATATTTTTTTCAAAATAAATTAAATTACTAGCATAATAACTTGAATATGAACATGAATTTGAGAATGACTTAACATCTGACATGTCCCTGTCATGAAGCTTACTGACAGCTGCACTCACGCTGTCCTTAAAATCATAAAGGTTTAATTATTTGCAGGTTTAAATTCAATTTTGAGGCTTGTACAGACTTAAAAATACATTTATTTATCACCACACCAGGACCAGATGATTAACATAACATATAATATAGTTTAAAAGCCAGCAGTGCATCGTCTGCAAACACAAACACACAGCAGTGAGTGAAGGGTGGAAAAGCTAAGTCGTGAATGACCTACAGAGGTCAAACGTACAGAATCCAGATTTTTATAAAGCAAAGAACACATTTTAATTTACCTACCGAACAAAAAAAGTGAAATGACGGATTGTGAATTAATAAAATTATTAAATAGGTCAAAATTGCTACAGTTGCTAGAACAGATGTTTTGATTTTCACGACTTTTACAGATTTACAGATTTTCATTCTGATTGAAATAAAGTGTAAAAGATTATGATACAGATTACAAATCTTGTGCTTACCTGCTCTTTGAAATGCTTTTTCTGGCCAGTAATATCAACCCTGTGTAAAAGTGGTCTGAAAGGTTAAAGGTGTAGAGCGATTCTCTGGCATCTGTTCACTCATTGAGATACTGTTGGGCTGTTTATCTATAGAAAACTATGTGAGTCATGAGCAGCAGACTCCTGCCCCCACCATTCTTGAGGACCCACCCATTCAACCCACGGACAATATCGACATAGAACAATGAGAACATTGGAGTAAAAGTGAATAAATCTGTTAACTTGATTTATTCTTGTGAGGGCTGAAGATGGCATGCTCTCCAACTAGTGCCTCCACTCTCTGATGGCAGCCTCAACAGCCAACTGTCAATAACCCGTATGATAGTTTAGCTTGCTGCCAGTCAAATGTGGGAATAGAGGGCACATGCATGTAATTTATAAGGATCAACATATCACAGCAATAGATATTCCTGCTTGCAGCCTGCTTGAAGCTACCGACTACAAAAAAGAAAGCAGGAATCTTGACAAAGAAGCTAGGTATTCAACAACCGGAAATAGCTTACTTTTATGAGCTCAAATCAGTCAGTGACACTACAAATCTAGGTCACTGTAATACAATTTTGGCTAAAGGTACATATTCATCTCTTACAGCATCCAGTGGTTGCCAAGTTTACCGGAGGCATCTGTCTACCCAAATATTAGTTGTGTTTACATGGTTCTTTACCTTGGTTCTTTGAAACACAAGCCAGACATTGCTGGATAATTTTTATCCTGTAATTCTCTATCTCTCTCTCTCTCTCTCTCTCTCTCTCTTTTACTATGTTTTGACAGACAAGACAGAACTGTTAGATCAGGGAACAGCTCCTATTCGTCTACACCTATTATCTTTGAGACACCTCAAGGTCCTGTATTGGGCCCTATTTCATTTTCCTCATACCTTGTTAACAGTTGTTTGTTCTTTGTGTTTTAGTGCCATTGTATAACATAATTTAACTATGTGAAACACATTGTTTTTAAATCTGTTCCATAATTAAATTTGACTTGACTTTTGATTTGAAATTTCTGAACTTTTATTAATAAATGTTAATATAGCTAATATAATATGATCTAAGCACATTAACACATTTACACAGAGCACTATTAAATCTAAATAATAATAAATAGAGTTTATAGTCATAAACATCCGTGAAACACACACACACACACACAATTGACTTCAACAACGTAACATTTTGGCAATGCCTAAAACTCTGATAAAAGTCCTACCGTGCTACAGGGGCAGCGGTCTCTTCCTCAGAGCTGTCAGGCCATTCTGGAGGAGGAATTAGTGTGTCTTGTAGTAACAAGGGCTGGTCATCCAGCTCTAGTCCAGCTGAGCTTAGAGAGGAAGGCTCATCCTCCTCTCCCAACACCTCCTCTAGGTCTTGAAAGAATAAAATTATATCATTAAATATTGATTGTATAATTTTTTTCCCTTACTCTGATATGTGTTTGCAAAATGGTGATAGCAAAAACTTTAAATCAAATATATACAGTGCCCTCCACAAGTATTGTAACAGTAAAGACAAAATTGCTTTCTCTGCTGTGGAGTCAAGACATTTGCAAATATGATTAAATGATGAATATGCGACAAAACTACAGAATGTCACATTTTATTTTTTTGGTCTTTCGACACATACATGTTTTACCAAATAAAAAGGACAGTACTTTTAGAGTTCATCCCACTATTTGATGTGAGCACAAGTATTGGAACAGTTGAATTTAAGGCAGATGTAAAAGATTAAAAGCTAATATTTAGTTGCAGATCCCTTGCATGCAATCAGAGCAGTGAGTCTGTGACCCATAGACATCACCAGACTCTTGTTCTTATGCTTTGAAATGCTTTTCTCCAGCCTTTAATGCAGCCAATTCCAACTGTTGCTTGTTTTGGGGAGTTTCTGTCTTTAGTTTCCTCTTCAGCTGGTGAAATTAATGTTCAGTCAGATTTAAATCTGGAGATTGATTTGGGCAATCTAAGACTTTACATTTCTTTGCCCTGATAAAGCCCTTGACTGAACTGGCAAGCTGTTTTGGGTCAATGTCCTGATCCAATATGAAGTGCTTTCTAATGAGTTTGGTGGCATTTTCTTGAATATTGGTGGCCAAGATAATTTCGTACCCTTCCAAATTCATTCTGCTACTGCCATCATACATTAAGTCATCATTAAAATGAAGAGGTTCTGTTCTAGAGACAGCCATGCATGCCCATGCCATGACACCACCTCCACCAAGCTTTACAGATGAGGTTGTGTGCTTAGGATCATTTGCAGTTGCCTCTTTTCTCCACACTTTTGCTTTCCAATCACTTAGATAAAGGTTAATCTTTGTCTCATCGGTCTACTGGCTCACATTTGTGAAGAATCTTGCCTTTCTATTTTTGGTGCTGATCAGAGGTTTGCATCTTGCTGTGTATCTTCTGTAATTCTGTGTGAAATTCTCCTGCGGACTGTAGATTGTCAGAGCATCACCCCAGCGTTCTGGTGATTGTTTTTGATTTTACAGTTGTTTGTTTTTTTGTTTATTTTAGGGTTTTTTTTGATTTGTTTTTTGTTTTGTATTTTTTTTTTTATTGTTGTTTTTGTTTGTCGTTGGTTTGTGATGTCGCCGGTAGTTTTGAAGGTCTTGATTTCTCCATGCCCTTTGTTTTTCCTATAGTTCTAATTGACTTCCTCTCTTCTTTTAGCATCCACATTGCTTGCTTTTCTTTCAGAGTCAGCTTCCTTGTCTTCATCCTGGTTTGTGTGTGTCATCATCAAATGCAAGATTTAGAATGCAGAAGCAATGGATACAACTGAGACACATTCCCTGCTTTTAATAGCTGAAGAATTAATGCAACAGGACACAGCTGAACACTTAGAAAGAGCTGTGAGGCAACTGTTCCAACACTTATGCTCACATCAGATAGAGATGAAACTCTAAAAGAGCTGATCTTCTTAGCTGGTAAAAAATCTTTGTGTTGAATCACCAAATAATAAAATGTGACATTCTGTAGTTTTGTCTCATATTCATCTTTTAATCATATTTACAGATTTCTTGACTCCACAGCAAACAGAACAATTTTGTCTTTACTGTTCCAATACTTATGGAGGGCACTGTATATATATATATATATATAGATCAGTTCATTAGGAATATGCTACCTTGTTTTTCTGTATTACAGTACAGAGTATTTCATTATTATCAGAGGTGGAAAGTATTATCAAATTGGCTGAAATATTTAATGTACAAACACACAAATGGCAGGGAAAAGCATTGTTTCATAAATTACAGGTGTTCAGATGCTTCAGATTTTGTGGGATTATTGAGAAACATGGTGTTTAATGTACATTAATCATCATCACGTTGTGTGAAGTCAATTAACTTCATGTTTTTATTTGTGTGTGTTTTATTCCTTGTGTTATGGTAAAATTAATAACTTAAGTACGGAGCCCAGCACATCACATGCAAGAAAAACTAAATAAATCGTGCACACAATTTATAAATGAAGGGAACAAAATAGTAAATCATGCACACGATTTAGCCTACTATTTTTTTCCTGCATGCCATGTTCGGGGCTCCGTACTTAAGGTATATATATAAATTGATTTAGATTTGTTTGTGCTGTTTAAGCATGCATAAAATCAAACAGGAAAGGTACCTGTATATACTTCAAGCATAGCACTGCATGTCACTGTTCCAGACTGATTTGATGCTGTGCATTTAAATATCCCAGAATCTTCTGGATATGCCTCTGTGATCACGAGGGTGCACAATTCCTCTATAATAAAACAACAAAGGGTTAAAAGCCTAATATTTGACAAATGTGTTTGTGTATCTGTCAAAACAAGAATAATTCTAATCCCTTCATGCACTTTACTTTGAGATAAATGTGTACTCACCAGGAACAGAAGCTGAGCTTGCCTCTGACAAGGACAAAAATACAGTAAGAAGCAGTTTTAGTTTATTGCTATTTTGCATTCTAAATGCACCAGAAACAACTTCAGTTTTGATCAAAGCTATCGTATGGGTTCAGAAGACATGGTTTATAACACACGTGTCATATGGACCACAGAGAGCGTGTAAAATAATGCTGTAATCAGTCTGAGTTGTGTCCAGCTCTCACTCACTCTTTCTAAGAATCCGGAAGTCTGCCGAGTCGATGATCTGCTCGTCCTCTCTGAACCAGGAGATCTGCAGCGGAGGCGTTCCTCTGATCCTGCACTCCAGCACCACCAGCTGCCCCTTCACTGTACTCACGTCATGAAGACCCTGAAGACACACCAATAACAGCTCACAGCGTGTCAAACCACATCCTGATACTGATCCAGTCAGGTTACGGTTTACGGTATGTTATTATCACATTACCTTCACAAAAGTTGGAGACACTCCAGAATTCCCTGAACCCTGGTTTGTGTTCTGAACCTGAACAAAAACACACATGTGTTTAGGCTGGGTACACATAACAAAAAATAATCAACCGTATTTTATGCTTGCACAGTCAGATGAAGACGCAGATCAGCTGATTTAGTGCACTCTCAGAAAAAAAAAGTACAAAAGCTGTCAAAATGTACACATTTGTACTTTATTTACCCCTAAATGGTGCATTTTAGTACCTTAAAGGTACGTATTTTGCCTAAGTTTTCATATTCGCACCTAAATGGTATATTTAAGGACCTATTGGAAAGGTACCGCCCCAGTGACAGCTTTTGTACCATTTTTTTTTACGTTGTAAACTTTTATAAAAACATGAATAGCACAATAGCAAAAGTGATCTGTTTGGTCGTTAACTATTAAATGCATGATTTCATTATGCATCTGATCATACATAAGCATGAGTTCTTGACTGGCAGATCAACATAATACTTCTTTTAGCTCCAATATATGACAGTTTCTCAATAGTGGAGCAACATGAGTTAAATGAACTGAAATGTGGAGTGTGTATATGCATGTAGCTTTGTAAAAAAAAAAAAAAAAAAAAAAGGTTTGTGATTTGAATTTAATGTTGCAAAACTTGACTACTTTTCAGGTCTGAATGAAAAGCGTATTGATGTTACGTATTTTGGATCTCACCATTTGAGGACTGATGCAGACAGGCTGAACTAGACTTGAGTGCCTCTGCTGTATTGTAGCAGAGGAGGAGGAGGATGTGTCACGGGAGCATGATGATATAGTTAGGGACATAGTTGAGGTTTTTTTCTGAATCCTGAAAGAGTCAGAACACAACTTCATAAAGTTTATAACAAATCAATGGTTCTAAGATATTCAAGTGTTATAACTATGGAATTGGTTGTTAGTAGGTTTATATTAAATGGTATTGCACAGCGAGGAACTATTTTACCATAGTATTTAACTGTGCTGGTCACTTTTTTTTGGTGATATACTGAAGTTTTTAAGTTTAAATAATAAAAAGCACCATAAAAGTCTATGAAAGTGGATGATAAAATTTGTGCAATATATTTCAAGTCTTCTGAAGCCATACAGTGGCTTTATGCGAGAGAGTAAGTACTTGAACTACTTATACCTTGTGATGAAAGCTTTAACACTTGCCCACTGTAACTGCATGAAAGAAAGTAACCTGCACAGTTTTGATAATTTTTAGTTTTGTAGTGCACAGAATAAATAAAGTCATACGGGTTTAAAGTAAGTAAATATTGTCAGAGTTGGGTGAAATATTTCTTTAAAAGCACAGTATATGTTTTTCCTGTCTGTGTCTTACTGTGCCATGTTTCCGGTATCTCTGAAGAGTGATGATGAGCCCAGCAGGAGGCACTAGAACATTCAAGAAACTCAGGTAAGGACAACAGAAGGGCACGAGTGTTCATTATGTTTAAATACATTTGTGGAAGATTTAGTCTTAATGCTCTAATATCAATTTGCAGTAGCAGTGAATCTGTGGTATCTGTTCTTGAAGTGTCACACATCAGCTTTAATACACAACCATTACATAAAAATCTGAGGTACACAGTAGACCGTTTATATAAAGCACACACACACACACACAAATAAATAAATAAATAACTAAAACCCTGGAAAGGCAATGTAGAGTTAAAGTTGTAAATGAGCACCACTGAAAAATCGTTGTCGTGTCTGCATTCTTAAACTCTTCTGTTTATTTATACTTGAGCAAGATTTGTAAACAGATGGCTGACTTTAGCAATGCTCTGCTGTCTTTCTCTGGTACTCAACGAAACCTGAGCAGCTCTGTGAGCTAATTTAGTTGTGCCTTCAGCGTGTTGCATTTAGAAACACATGGTGCAGGATAAATCTTCCACCCCTCCGAAAGTGCCATCTCACATCATAAGAGGTCTTTAATTAAATCAAAATGAAATAACCTGAAATATTCCCTATCACTGTATCAGTCTGAAGGCATCCTGATTAGATTCATCCGGTTTTGTTCCCACAAATCACCTTGTGACTGTATAGTGCTTTCACTACAGAGTCTTCCCGTAGTGAGCTGCACCTTCAAAATAAAGTCTCAAGTCACAATAAAAAAGCATTTACAGCATGAAGTCACAGAAAGAAAGAAAAAAGAAATTCATCTCATTAACATTTGTATTTCTCTCACTGTTTAGAAAAGCAGCTATGTAATGGTGCTGTAAAGAATCCCAAAACAGAACCTACAATAAAACATCAAGAACTGCAAAGAACCACATACTGTAGCAACTCCGAAACCCAGAGACAGATAATAACAAGACTGCACGTGATGAACACATGGGACACGACATCAAATACACTCTGTTTTTCAGTACTATAACAAATTGGATTGCTATACAGTATTCTGAATATTGTATTTTCTCAACAACAACAACAACAAATATCTAGGATATACTGTAGCTTTTTTTGAAGAGTGGAATGGAAGTGTAGCTCCTATGAACGTGTTTCACTGTCAGCACTGAAGCCGTATAATGTCTGTCTATTAAACATGAGCAGGAACACAAGGCCCTCTTGCAGCAAGTCAACATATATATCTATCTAAAATAACATCAGAACAGCCTATGAGCTGGACACGGCTAATATCCTCTCTGTCGAAGCGATGAGGAACGGTTGTTTGACGGTCTGGAGCTTACCGGTGTGTGCTGTTAGTGTGAGGGCCAGTGCAGCTTCCACTGGGCTGATAACACCATGAAGGAAGATACGAAGACACAGTCGCACCGTGTTGCAGTCTTCCTCTCAAAGAGAGTGCACAGCGAGTCGTGTCGCCCCCCTCTGACAGGACGTCTTCTGTGAGACGCGGGACAGGCTCTGGGCTGCTGGTGAAGACTGGGAGGTGTAAGGTGCATCTCACATTACAGTCTGTCCATCACACACAGCTGACTCCACAGCACACGGGTGAACCGAACACTGGCCGTCAAATATAGACCACACGCATGCAGGGATGGAAATAGCATATGAAAGAAAGTCTTCTATTAATCGTTGTCCAGGGAGATTGGTAAGGCTAGTTATAAAAATATAATGTGTTATCAGAACTCCAAGCTCCAGTATGAGCCCCTTTTTGGCATTTAAACTTAAATCTCTTTATCAGGACATCATTTCTCGACGGAGCTGACTGATAAATCATTAAAAAGGCATTGTGCACCACCTTAATTAATACTACACCAGACTTTGTTTTATTTCCCCTCTGGATGTGTATCTGTGGAAGCATGGCTTCCTCTCTTGTTTCTGTCTGTAGACTAAGAGTCTTCCAGTTATCTGAGCCTCTTTGTTTGCCCTTCCTTCCGGTCTTCCCCGGCAGATGGATATAGCAAGAGGATAATAGTAGTGTACAGGGGTCAGTTTGATTACTGTAAGGGGACACGGTTCAATCTGTTACACTGCATAGGTTTGAAGTATTTTCTTTAAAATGTATGTTTTCTCTTCTGTTGATGTTTGAGTCAAGGAATATCCTCTGTTTACGAATATTAAAGTGTTGTGAGTGTTGAGGCAACAAGAACTTGTTTTGCAACCAAATTAAAATTACTTGTTGTTATGTCTGTCTAAAAAGTACTAAATGGTAAATATAGTAAAAGTTTACAAACGTTTAAAATCATGAACAGTCTTCACTTTAGATTGGCTACTGCAAAAACATGAACAAATAATTAATAAATGATTAGTAAAGATGTGTAAATAGCGTGAATTCAGACTTTTTGCCATCGAGATGACAGGGAGAATTTAGAAACATTTACAAATAATGAATAGTTATTATATTATATTATAGTTATTATAGTGTGTGTATGTATATATATATATATATATATATATATATATATATTTATATATATAATATATATTATTATTATTATTATTATTATTATTATTATTATTATTTTTATATATTTTATTTTTATTTTTATTATTATTTTTTCTTTCTTTCTTTTTCGGTTCTGGTACGTTTTAGTCCAGATTTAAATTTGATATAAATGTCTTCTTTCTGTATTTGGTATTGGTTTGATGAACATCATCACAGCGGATCACAAAACATCACAAACAGAAGGCTGCTCTGTTTTCAAGGGTCACTAGTGTCTCTGCTTCTCTGTGAGCGCCACCTACTGTCCGAGAGACACTCTGCAGGTCTGAAGAAGAAACACAAGAAACTGTTCATGGATGACAAATCTCTGAGATCTTTATGTCTGCATATCAACAGAAATTCACATCAATGAATGTAAAATGTGAGTGATAGCCCAATAATATAACATGACAATAGTAGGCCTATTTATGATTTTTCAACATAAATAATATATATCATAATTATATATAAACTGTAAAAATTCTAAACTACTACTACAAATATTAAGTTATAAAAATAACAACTAGAATGAAAGAGAGAGAGAAGGCGCGCAACCTAAAATATAATTGGAATGTAAATGTAAAATGCGCTAATAATTGAAAATTAAATTAATAATAAAAATATATTTTCTTTTGTAGGATCTTAAATCACAATACCCTAAAATAATGTTTGTCTGATTAAGTTAGAAGCCTGACAGAATGTCATAATAATAATAATATAAACGATTGCATAAAAGTCATGATGTGTGTATGATGTAATGACTACGAAACTTTTTGGAATGACCTTCAGGATTACACTCTGTGATGTTTACATATATGCCTTAAACATTTGTCATTGAAAAACTGTTTTAATCATGTGTTAGCCTCAGAGAAATATCATTTTAGACAACAATATCACATAATACACAGCGAATAATTGCATTGAACAAAACTGCTATTTAAAACGAGAGCGGAATATCGGATTCTGTTCAGGCGCTGCGCGAGCTGCCATGAGGTCCTTCTGAACGCCATGCGGTGTTGGATAATTCTAGAAGAGCGTCAGTGAGACTTCACCGCGAGCGCCGCTGACAGCACAGGGCCCGAGTTTGACCCCCCACAGCTCTCCTAAGTTACCTGACCCCCAGCAGCTCTGCACAGATCCCTGACAGTAATCAGACGAAGATGTTGTCCGCGGCGAGGAGTGTGTCGCGCGCTCAGAGGTGCTGCAGCACTGTGTCTGATCTCATCCAGAAGGTAAGAGACCGCTACCGAGTGCCCTTAAAGAGCGCTGGCGCCTTCATTCCGCCGCGGAGGTGTGGGTTCGAATCTTTTGCCCCCTGTAAGTTAACGTTTAGTTTAAGAGAAGCGATGGTTTATTATACAGAACAGATGTTATATCATCTAGACAGATTCTTAACGTGTGAAGAGTTCATTCAGTGGTGTGTGTGTGGGGCTTAGGAAGAGTTTGTTTGACCTTCATCGAGTGTCCTGAAGCATCGAGGAGCTTCCCTTCATCTGTGTGTGCTTTACTCTCAAACTATTAACACACACACACATAATGAGAAGTTTATGTACCACGTGATTCTCTCTTCATCATGGCATTACAGCACATGGTCAGACTTGATGTGACTCGTTGCACACTAACCCCTCCTCATCTGTTGTTTTCATGTGATGGTTTAATGTGATGTTGTGTGTGTTTCTCAGGCTGGTTGGCGTGGACTGACTGCGCAGACCCTGCAGACTGCAGCCAGGCGCTGTTATGCGTGAGTATCTGTGGTTCTGTCGAGCTCATCGGTGAGAGTGTTGGAGGTGCTGATGGTGCTGGTGCTGTTTCAGGTCCGAGGCGATCCGAGGCGCTGTCGTTGGCATCGATCTGGGGACCACCAACTCCTGCGTGGCTGTGATGGAGGGGAAACAAGCAAAGGTGAGCGCTCCGTGTGTTAGAGTGAGCTGTCACCGCTGTGTCCTCGAGCAGATGATTCATGTTAACCTCAACATAAATATATTCAGAATTATACTGGAGCTGCCTGTAGGTTTGAAATGTTAAAGAGAGAGATCGGTGCACAGCGGTCGTGAGTCTGCTGAATGAATGAATGATGGCAGGCCACTGTTGAGACCACAAGCCACAAGTCACCTTGATTTCTGAAGATTGTCTTAAAGCAGCTTCACACTGATGAACAATAAATTAGCAGAATCATGTACGGAAACCCATAGGGCTGCATGATACATTGTATTTTAATTGGTTATTCATACTGAAAAAAAAAATGCTTTTATAGTTGCATTTGCCACATTTTATAAGTTTAAAATCCCCCAATCAGAGCTTTGCTCTTAAATCAAAAGATTTTCTGCCCAGTGGTTTACTTAATCTTCCCAACCTGGCAACCACACACACTCACTCTCTCACTCACTC
This sequence comes from Cyprinus carpio, assembly GCF_018340385.1. Taxonomy (NCBI): domain Eukaryota; kingdom Metazoa; phylum Chordata; class Actinopteri; order Cypriniformes; family Cyprinidae; genus Cyprinus; species Cyprinus carpio. The sequence continues at coordinate 5,859,069 of NC_056585.1, forward strand.
ACACACACACACACACACACTACATTAAGGCCAAAGTGCTGATGAGCTGAAAAAGCCAGTCTTTTGTTTTTGCTGTGAACGATGCATCGTTCTTTTGATTTGTGCTTTTTTTGAAAATGCTTAAATTCTGAAGAAATGTAAACGAGAATTTTAAATGACAATAATCGTAATTTAAGAGCTTAACCAGTATCATGCAGCCCTAGAAACCCAGTTTTTGGGTGTGTTAAGATTAGGCTTGCAAAAAGGTGGAAAATTTCCAGTAAATTTCGGAAACATTCCAGGATTTTTTGGAATATTCCAGGGATTTTTTTAAGTTTCTGGAAATCTTCCACCCTTTGGCAACCCTAATTCAGATTCTTCAGTAAAGCATCCCTCAAAAGACAGTAGTGTCATTACTGAGTTGTGTGCTGGTGACAGGTGCTGGAGAACGCCGAGGGAGCGAGGACCACGCCGTCAGTGGTGGCCTTCACAGCGGACGGAGAGAGACTCGTGGGGATGCCGGCTAAACGCCAGGCCGTCACCAACCCCAACAACACGCTCTACGCTACGAAACGCCTGATCGGACGCCGCTACGATGACGCTGAAGTTCAGAAAGATTTGTAAGGCTTTTGATTGCACAGCTCCAGTCCCGTTATATGTTTAACTGTTATGTAACTTCACAGATATAAGTGACGAGCTTTGCTGTGATTGACAGGAAGAACGTGCCGTATAAGATCGTGCGTGCGTCTAACGGAGACGCCTGGCTGGAGGCCCACGGTAAACTGTACTCGCCAAGTCAGGCCGGAGCCTTCATCCTCATCAAGATGAAGGAGACCGCAGGTCAGTGCTCCGCCGGAAGACAATACAGTCAAAACAAGTGACAGTATGACCAAAATCTTATGTACGATATGAGTCATCATATATATAGCGATACATTTCACAATATAGTTATTTTCTGCTTTAAATAAGGTCTTTATGATACAAGAATGTCATAATTCTTGTCATCAGTGTTAGTGTCGCAAAAACACTAATACCTAGCCTTAAAAAAAACAAAACTCAAGCTCACTGAAGACAAGTAAACAGTCAGCGATTTAAATTTAAAGAAACTAATTACAAGCAACAGGACAAAAAACTACAGTAGAACAAATGAATAAGAAATGCTACATGCATTGTATAAAGTAATCAGATGAATAAAAACACTGCATATTGTTATTAAAGTTACTAAGGTGATTTAGTCGAGGCCAGCGAGAGATTTTCTCTCTTGTTGTTTGATTAACATGAAGGACAGACAGCAGGAATATTAGACTGCTGTCACTTTAAGAGCTGCCCGGATCTAATATACTCTTACACATGTTTGATTTCACTTAAGAACGAAATATAGCCAAATGAGTTCTCTTTCACTGCTGAGTGCATTTCAGCGGATTAAAATCACTTATTTTTAAACCACAATGCTAAAAAAAACGTGCAAACGAGAAGTTTTCGTGACCAGTGAACGTCACGTGAGTGTGTAACCGCGACAGAGACAGTAGTCCACAATCTATCGTCCACCTCTACAACTGATGATACGCTCTGTTAAACCACTGCTTGTTGTTTCTTCAGAGAACTACCTGGGTCACACGGTGAAGAACGCTGTTATTACAGTTCCGGCTTACTTCAACGACTCTCAGAGACAGGTGTGACGCAGGTTTCTCTTCTACCTGATAACTATCTGTGCATGTGCGAGTTCTCCGTTGAGAACCAGCTTTGATTGATCGGTCTTTAATATCTGCTGTGTTTATAGGCAACCAAGGACGCCGGACAGATCGCGGGTTTGAATGTGCTCCGTGTTATTAACGAGCCGACGGCTGCTGCTTTAGCCTACGGTCTGGACAAGACTCAGGACAAAATGTAAGTATTAGACACTCATTAGGGCTGGGTTCTAAATTTTAATCGATTCTCATTTTATGAATCCATATCGATTCAGAAATCTCTAGGATCGATTAGTCTCGCCTGTCAGATGATGAAGGGAACATTGTAGCGCCTCCCATCCTTTGTGATTTGTCACTAATGATTTGAAACAAAGTGTCAGATTTCAAATTCTGTCCATTTTATTGCAACATTCAAAGCTGTTTTGGCGCTGTGTAATGTGGAGTGACCGATCGCTGTGAACTCATCGTCTCCTCTGCTTTAATAGCACTTACAGCATGAAATAAACGTGAATGAACATCCGAAGGTGTTAAAATAAAGAGCACCACTTACCGAATCCGTCTCGTGTTTCAAACGCAGAAAAACAACAATCGCCAATGTCATGTAACGTCATATTTACTCATATAAAAACACATTCGGTGAGCATAAACTAGAAAAATTAACTCTAGAGAGGAGCTTTTTGATAAATATGCACCATATAACACATTCATTATCATTTTTTTTACTGTTGTTTAATATATATATATAGTTTATGTTTGAATAAATCTGCCAAGTTTTTGTGACAGCCACCATTTAAGTGTTTACATTTCAAAAAACAGTTTGGGGTAGAAATATAATTATGTAATTTAAAGTTAAAGTATAACTTATATTTGAAGTGTTTGTATACAAATCAGCAAGTTTCAACCTTCCAGAAATATTATTAACACTCAGCTGTATAAAACAGCATTAGTTGAGAGAAAATTTGCCATGTCCTGTACCTGAAATATGTCCAAAATAACCCATATTGAATCGAATCACAAGTCTTATTGAATATTATTTGGCATGAATCTACTTGCTGATACTGTGTGCTTGGACTTGATTCTGAAGAATATTACTATGGTCTTCCCAGAATCGCTGTGTATGATCTCGGCGGTGGGACGTTCGATATCTCTGTCCTGGAGATCCAGAAGGGTGTGTTCGAGGTGAAGTCCACCAATGGAGACACGTTCTTGGGCGGAGAAGATTTCGACCAGCATCTCCTCAGACATATAGTGAAGGAGTTCAAGAGAGAGGTTTTTGTGTGTGTGTGTGTGTGTGTGTGTGTGTGTGTGTGTGTGTGTGTTTCAGTAGTGATCGCTGATATATTTGAGCACTAAGATCAGCTGCTATCCATCACTGTTTTTTAATTGTAAACGCTCATGAAGATAATATGCTTTATCAAAAAGTACCACACTGTTAAAATAAGAATGGCACGAGATCAAATGCAGCAGTGATGCACTTGAGAACAATTAAATATCAGTTTAATATATCAATAAAAAAAGACTGAATTTGCACTGAATTGGCTAAAATGATTACCGATGCACAGCTCATTATAGAACGTAAAAACTGAAGTATTGTCATCTTAATGCAAGACTGTTGATAAATGGACCGCAGTGGGTTATTGGTAATAAATACGTTTTAACAGATTTGAAATGCATTTGCCCTTTTTTTTTTTTTTTTTAAACTTCTCTTCAGCTGCCAGCAAAACTTGTAAGATTACTGAATTGAATTCTACCTAATTAATGCAGTCAGGTTCCATCATAAGCTGCTGTAGGCTCATTTCATTTGACGTGATTGATTAGATGCTCTTAAAACATGCATTAGTAGAGGACTGTATGAATGCATCTAGATGTCAGAGGTTCTGGTCTGATGTGGTTTGTGTGTGGTTTCAGTCTGGAGTGGATCTGACCAAAGACACCATGGCTCTGCAGCGGGTGAGAGAGGCTGCGGAGAAGGCCAAGTGTGAGCTGTCTTCCTCTCTGCAGGTCAGTGAGTGGAACAGGGCTGACCCAGCCTCCCAGGCGTAGCATGAGCTATGAACAGAGCTGCTGCAAGACACAAAGAGATCAGGAGCTCCACACACACACACAACATTAATGTGATCACATCACAGCCTCTGCATTAGTCTCAGTCACACTAAGAAATATTGCATTTCACAAACCTGCACTGTAAAAAAAGTGCTGTTTAAAGCAACCCATGCATGCATTTCAAGACACCGCATTTTGCAGTTTTAGTAATTATTTTAAGGCCGTTGATAAATATGGAGAAATCACATCCCCTGTATTAGGAGCATTATGACTGGAGAGTTTAAGAAAACCGTATGGTAATCTCTCTGCACACAGACGGACATCAACCTGCCGTACCTGACGATGGACGCCTCTGGCCCCAAACACCTGAACATGAAGCTGACCCGCTCTCAGTTCGAGGGCATCGTGGCGGATCTGATCCGCAGGACCGTGGCCCCCTGTCAGAAGGCCATGCAGGACGCCGAGGTCTCCAAGAGCGACATTGGAGAAGTGCTGCTGGTGGGAGGAATGAGCCGCATGCCGAAGGTGAGCCCGGTCAGAACACACACACTCTGTGAGCAAGGCCTCGAGTGAAGCGTCTTCATTCCTGCTCGTGTGTGTGTGTGTGTGTGTGTGTGTGTGTGTGTCCTCAGGTCCAGCAGACGGTGCAGGATCTGTTCGGTCGTGCTCCCAGTAAGTCGGTGAACCCCGACGAAGCCGTGGCCATCGGAGCGGCCATCCAGGGAGGCGTTCTGGCCGGAGACGTGACCGACGTGCTGCTGCTGGACGTCACTCCTCTGTCTCTCGGCATCGAGACTCTGGGAGGAGTCTTCACTAAACTCATCAACAGAAACACAACCATCCCCACCAAGAAGAGCCAGGTGGGCTGATCATTTCTTACTCCTTGCACTGTGGCTGAATTAAGCTTCACTATCTATGGACTGACGTGAGCTTTGGTTGTGTTCCTCAGGTGTTCTCCACCGCTGCTGATGGACAGACTCAAGTAGAGATCAAAGTTTGTCAGGGAGAGCGAGAGATGGCTGCAGACAACAAGATCCTGGGACAGTTCACCCTGGTACAAACATTCACATGCACCTATACATTTAGCAGACGTTTTTTTATCCAGACTTAGAGAAGAGGAACAAAGCACTTTGTCAAAGAGCCAGCAACACTCATAATACACAGTGCTAGGTTTATTAGACGTCTAGATTAGGAAGCGAGCTAGAGAAGACCATAACCGTGTTTTGGCTCAGATGTTGTGTTCGTGTGTGCTGAACAGGTCGGCATCCCTCCGGCTCCTCGGGGTGTTCCTCAGATTGAAGTCACCTTTGATATCGACGCTAACGGGATCGTGCACGTCTCCGCTAAAGACAAGGGCACCGGCCGAGAACAGCAGAGTGAGACAAATCAGTCAAAATCAATGATGCATGTTGATGAACTTTTAATCTTTCTCTAAAATATAACTTCAGAAATGACGTCTGCAATGTCCACTTTTACAGCCACTGAGTTGTCTTCATGAAAAAACATTCATCTCACATTTTTTTTAATGCGTGTTTGGTTCAGTTGTCATCCAGTCGTCTGGTGGACTCAGCAAAGACGACATCGAAAACATGATCAAGAACGCTGAGAAGTACGCCGAGGAGGACCGGAGACGGAAGGTAGTGTTTCTCACACGTTACACCTGGGCTTTCTCACATCTCAGAACCTCCTGCAGCGTCTGAACTGATTGCTCTTGGGTTAAAGGATCGCGTGGAAGCGGTGAACATGGCCGAGGGCATCGTCCACGACACCGAGTCAAAGATGGAGGAGTTTAAGGACCAGCTGCCCGCTGATGAGGTCTGACTGCAGTCTGAGGAGCTGCTTTAGCTGCTGTGTTTCAGAGGCGCCGGGTGTGACTGACTCTCTCTCTCTCTGTCTCTGTCTCTCTCTGTCTCTTTGTCTCTCTTTCTCTGTCTCTCTCTGTCTCTGTCTCTCTCTGTCTCTTTGTCTCTCTTTCTCTGTCTCTCTCTCTCTGTCTCTCTCTGTCTCTTTGTCTCTATTTCTCTGTCTCTGTCTCTCTCTGTCTCTTTGTCTCTATTTCTCTGTCTCTGTCTCTCTCTGTCTCTTTGTCTCTATTTCTCTCTCTCTGTCTCCGTCTCTGTCTCTCTCTGTCTCTTTGTCTCTATTTCTCTGTCTCTGTCTCTCTCTGTCTCTTTGTCTCTATTTCTCTGTCTCTGTCTCTCTCTGTCTCTTTGTCTCTATTTCTGTCTCTGTCTCTATTTCTGTCTCTGTCTCTCTCTGTCTCTGTCTCTTTGTCTTCTTTTCTATTTTCTCTCTCTGTCTCTTTTCTCTATTTCTCTGTCTCTCTCTCTGTCTCTTTGTCTCTAATTTCTCTGTCTCTGTCTCTCTCTGTCTCTTTGTCTCTATTTCTCTGTCTCTGTCTCTCTCTGTCTCTTTGTCTCTATTTCTCTCTCTCTGTCTCCGTCTCTCCCTCTCTCTGTCTCTCTGTCTCTTTGTCTCTATTTCTCTGTCTCTGTCTCTCTCTGTCTCTTTGTCTCTATTTCTGTCTCTGTCTCTTTGTCTCTATTTCTGTCTCTGTCTCTCTCTGTCTCTGTCTCTTTGTCTCTATTTCTCTCTCTGTCTCTTTGTCTCTATTTCTCTGTTTCTCTGTCTCTGTCTCTCTCTGTCTCTTTGTCTCTATTTCTCTGTCTCTGTCTGTCTCTCTCTCTGTCTCTGTCTCTCCCTCTCTCTGTCTCTGTCTCTCTCTGTCTCTTTGTCTCTATTTCTCTGTCTCTGTCTCTCTTTGTCTCTATTTCTCTCTCTCTGTCTCTCTCTCTGTCTCCGTCTCTCCCTCTCTCTGTCTCTTTGTCTCTCTCTCTCTCTCTCTCTCTCTCTCTCTCTCTCTCTCTCTCTCTGCAGTGTGACAAACTGAAGGAGGAGATCGCTAAAGTACGAGAGCTGCTCTCGCGGAAGGACGCGGAGACGGGAGAAAACATCAAGCAAGCAGCCACAAACCTGCAGCAGGCCTCGCTCAAACTCTTCGAGATGGCCTACAAGAAGGTCAGTTCTCTGTTTCGCTCCACTAACCCCCCGTCTAACATAGCAGTTGTAGTATTAATAATAAAGAGATTTAATGGTGATGACGTTTGGTAAAAAACATATCGGTTATGTAGAAACGTTGTATTTTAGCTGAAATCTTGTACACTTGGTGTATTTCTGAATTAATATTGACTGTGTTTGTGTGTGTCAGATGGCGTCGGAGCGGGAAGGCGGCTCTGGATCCGGCTCCGGAGGAGAAGCGGGAGAGAAGAAGGAGGGCCAGCAGTAAAGCCGAGCGCTCGAGTTTGATGTGGACTGAATGGTTTGGGAGCATGAACGTGTTTCCCCGAGCAGCATACACATCTTTATTCTCTCACATACTGTGTTTCTGGCTGTAAATTCTACAAAACGATATTGTCACGGCTCCTCATCCGCCTCCATTAATGTCTAGAAGTTCAAATCCATTGATTGTGTCTGCGGGAGATTATCTGCATGGGTCTCGAAGCGAACTGTGCCAGCATCTGAGGAGAGCCTGATGATCAAAGACGTGACTCGAGCCATTCAGACATGCATTCCTGCCTGCGGGCACCGTGTGTGTGTGTGTGTGTGTGTGTCCTCAATAAGACTGTGTTTCTGTGTCGTGGTGGTGTTTCTGGGAATGAATGTGTGGCTGAACGGCTTCAGGATGTCTGTATCTGCAGTGAGTGTTTATAACAGCAGGACTTCTTCGGTGTTTCATATTTAAATGACAGTCTGTTCTGTCCATCAGTTGCTCGTCTGTAAGCTTGTGTACATGTTTGAGCCGAGAGGATGACGTTGAATTGATAGTTCAAACTGATTCTGATTATAATTTGTGTTGAGAATCAAGTACACCGTGAAGTAATCCCATCTACCTTTACTAGTGATTTCAGCTGGTTTGAGTTAAACCCGTGATGTTATGGACGATCGTGAAGGATTGCGTTCTTCGTCTGTCTCAGAACAGCACAATTATAACACCGAGCCCATCTCCTCTCTGCTCTCCTCTTCTGTACAAAGCCTGATGTCTGCTGAAGATGTTGAATGATTTAATAGGTTTAAAGAGTAATATTCCAATGCAGTCTTTTATAATAAAAATGTGTTTGAACTCATATTTGTGTGTTCTCCTGGTAAACTGTGTTTTGAGTGTCTCTTGGAGACGCAGAACTGAATTTCTCGTGCTTCTTGCTAAATTAACAGGTTAAATTAACCATTTTTGTGAGCCGAAACCCCTTTGAGGAAAAATATTTGCTTCAAGTACTCCTTGAGGTTTGAAGTTAATATTTTAAAATAAACAACTTATTTGCATGCAATATAATATTTTTTTAACTCCATAATTAAGAAAAAAAAAAATTACTTTTGTAATAATATGATTGTCATTTTAAAATAATTGGTTATAATTTTTGAACAATTAATTTTATGATACTAGTATGCCTAAAAATCTTCAGTTGATTCTTCTGGTAGAATAGTAAACACAGATTTTTGACTTTCTTGCAAAAATTATTATTATTTATTTGCACGTTATAAATATTTTTTCACAGTTCTGAGTTCATATCTCGCATCTAAGCGTGAAAATAAATCTGTGTTAACCGTGAAATGCATTACTCAGATTTCCAGATTGGTCGGTCCTTTTTAATAATTAATTAAAACGAGTGTTACTCAGTACTATGTCGCAAACGCAATACTTGAGAAAGAGCTTTTATTTTGAAGCGGAGCTGCTGCGGCTTCCGGCGGATCTGAGTCTGCGCGAGCGCAAACGCTCGGTTTTGAGCGCTGGTCGGAGAGTCGCGAGGACTTCAGAGGCGGTGAGCACTTCTAAAAAAAACTATCTTAATAAGTTTTATCATCGCGTTATGGCTCACATGAAGACCCGTGTTTGTCCTGCTGTCGGTTTGCTGTGTGAAACACACGTTACGCGTTACGCGTGTGAAAGAGATACAGGAAATACTTGTGACTGGGCGCGTCTGACTGAGGTGTGTGACTGGAGCGCGACGCGTCAATACGAGCCTGCCACTGCTGCTATTATCATCATTATTATTATTATCATCATTATTATTATCATTATTATATGAAAAGTGTGTTCGTGGCGTGACTGTTTTACACACATTAGCAAAACATAGCTACACACACTACAGTAGTGAACCTAAAAACAACACTACCCGTAATCACAACGTACTGTACACTACTCATTATAATAATAATATTTTGAATATTATAACGGGTAAGATGTGCTTTAGCGTCGTGTGAAGAGCAGACGGTCCCTGCTAATATCAGTCCCAGTCACAGTCTGATAAACCGGTTTTTCCACAGTCCAGGAGCTGTTAACATTAGCACCTCGATAATAACGCGTCCTGTAATGTTCAGTAAGTTAAAGGATTCAGTACGAGCTCGAGACTCGAGCATTAGCAGCTCCCGCGAGCACAGAGAGACTCCTCTCACCTGAGACGAACCTGAGCACGAATACAGAGAAAACAATGGTTTCTATTTTAATATCCTGTTGAGACAAAGCTGTATTTCCAGCATCATTACTCTTCAGTGTCACATGATCTTCAGAAATCATTCTGATATGATGATTTATTAATCAAGAAACATTTCTGATTATCATCAATGTTGAACACAGTTGTGCTGATCAATATTTTTCCATCCTTGTGTTGGTGTTGCCAATCAAAAATGACCGGCCTACAAAAAAAAATGCTTATAAGTATCTCGTTAAGCGATATTATTACCAAATATTGGGTTCCATCTGTTTGTCAGCTAGTTTTCTTTCTATTAGCACTGGTCTAAAAATAAATAAATAAAAACTACAAAACATGTGCTGATTGAAAGAACATGTGTTGACAAAAATATAGAGCCCGATATTTCACGATAATACATCAGAGTGAGAGATTTCAAGCGCTTTAAAAGACTTGACCTGAAACACTGAATAATGCTGATACCAAATAACAAGAGTTTATATCATAGTCTTAATAACTGTTTCTGTAGAAAAGTACTACAGAGTACTGTGGAGCTTATAATATGACAAAACTATTAGAATTTGAATTGTTGAAGTGGTATTTAATAAAACAGAATTGTATGTAGCATTTAACACAGTACAGGTCAAAAGTTTGGAAACATTACTATTTTTAATGTTTTTGAAAGAAGTCTCTTCTGCTCATCAAGCCTGCATTTATTTGATCAAAAATACAGAAAAAACAGTAATATTGTGAAATATTATTACAACTTAAAATAATAGTTTTCTATTTGAATATACTTTAAAAAAAATAATTTATTCCTGTGATGCAAAGCTGAATTTTCAGCATCATTACTCCAGCCTTCAGTGTCACATGTAACATCCAGTCTATCACATGATCATTTTAGAAATCATTCTAATATTCTGATTTATTATGAGTGTTGGAAACAGTTCTGCTGTCTTATATATTTGATGAATAAAAGGTTAAAAAGAACTGCATTTATTCAAAATAAAAAAAAATTTTCTTTACTATCACTTTTTATCAACTTAACACATCCTTGCTGAATAAAAGTATTGATTTTATTTAAAAAAAAGAAAGAAAAAAAAATACTGACCCCAAATTACTGACCAGTAGTGTATATTGTTATTACAAAATATTTATATTTTAAAAACATAGCTTCTTTTTTTTAGTTTTTATTCATCAAAGTATCCTAAAAAAGTATCACATGTTCTGAAAAAATATTAAGCAGCAGAACTGTTTCCAACTTTGATAATGAATCATCATATTAGAATGATTTCTAAAGGATCATGTGATAATGATCCTAAAAAATTCAGCTTTTGCATCACAGAAATAAATGATAATTTAAAGTATAATAAATTTAAAAACATTATTTTTAAATTGTAATAATATTTCACAATATTACTGTTTTTTCTGTATTTTTGATCAAATAAATGCAGGCTTGATGAGCAGAAGAAACTTCTTTCAAAAACATCAAAAATAGTAATGTTTCCAAACTTTTGACCTGTACTGTAGTTCTGAATTAGATTTTTTTTTTTTTTTACTTGAATATTGAACATTTAAAATTTAACACAATTGATTATTTTTGACAGTTTTTTTTTTTAAATAGACATTTATTTTCTGAATTGTTAGACTGCAAATATCCAGTTTTTAAAAATACAGCGTCAAGTTTTCAAGATGAAGAAGCAGCTCTGAACATCAAGTTCGATATTCAGTACGCAGAGGTTCAGATCGTAGAGAAGGTAGGTCAGAGGTTATGTTAGGTGATCGCCGAAAGCATTCACGGTGTCCGGAGCGGACGTGTTCGGGTCACGCAGGCTGGTTTTGTCGTAGTATCAGCTCCACAGAGTACAGAATACACCAGTCTGCTTCTTGTCTCAAAGCCTGCTCTTGACCGCAGGTGCCGCTGCCGTGAGGACGCAGAATGCAGACCATTAAGTGTGTTGTGGTGGGCGACGGGGCAGTGGGCAAGACGTGCCTCCTCATCTCCTACACCACCAACGCCTTTCCCGAGGAGTACATCCCCACCGTCTTCGACAACTACAGCGCTCAGATGAGCGTGGACGGCCGTACGGTCAGCCTCAACCTGTGGGACACGGCGGGGCAGGAGGAGTACGACCGTCTGCGCAGCTCTCCTACCCGCAGACCAAACATCTTCATCATCTGCTTCTCCATCGGCAGCCCCTCGTCCTTCGCCAACGTGCGGCACAAGTGGCACCCGGAGGTGACCCACCACTGCCCCAGCGCTCCCATCCTGCTGGTGGGCACCAAGAGGGACCTGCGCACGGATTCGGAGACGGTCAAGAAGCTGAAGGAGCAGGGCCTGGCGCCCACCTCTCACCAGCAGGGCGGCGCTCTGTCCAAGCAGATCGGTGCGGTCAAGTACCTGGAGTGCTCCGCGCTGCTGCAGGAGGGCGTGAGGGAGGTGTTCGTGGAGGCCGTGCGCGCCGTGCTCTACCCCGTTACCAAAAAGAATACCAAGAAGTGTGTGCTCTTATAGTCGGCCGTGACGGAGATGAACTCGCAGGGGGTCCATCCTGGTGTCTGTATCCATCTCGTCTCACTTTCTCGCTCTTTAAGGACTTTCTGATTTGGTTTCGTTGACTTTTCCGTGTCTCATTATCTTGTAAATCTCTTATAAGTCTGTTGAAGTTGCTTGCCTGTCTTTTTTTTTTGTCGATTTAATAAGTTTGTTGCCAGATCCTCTTAATGTAAGATAAGGATCGTCGGTGTCCGTCAGGAGCTTGTGGAGGTTTTAGTGACTCGCGGCGTCCTGTGCGTTTAGATAAAGTGCAATATAATGAAGACTGAATGAGGTCGACACATCAGACTCACGGTTATAGATGTCCCAGCCAAATCTTTCATGTGCCTTCAAAATTATTATTATTATTTTTTTAAAATATGCATATTGTGTTTTATCCATAGCTGTTCAGCAATATTTCGACAGCTAAAATATCGGATTGCTTGGGTTGCGCTGATCCAAGTGTGAGTTTCGTGTAGAAAACTGCAGGTTGTGTTTTACTCCAAAAATCTAGAGGAAAAAAATTATTATACTTTCCATAAAGAAATGAAATCTTTTTAAGGAGCAATAAGATTTTTACCAGATCTCCAATAATGCAAAAAACGGTAATTTCCCACAATGCAAGAAAGAAAATCTCCCTCAGACGCAATGACTGATTTCTTTTTTCAGATATTTATAGTGTAACAAATACTGTACATTTCCAATTACATTCCACAAACGCAAAATGTCTTAATGGTCCAAACTAGATATTTTTAATGCAAGATATATTTTCGTACTTGTGATTTTGGGGTTAAATGTGACCCCATCATCCTGAGAGTCGTGCCTTACGTGCTTTTTCATAAAGGGCTGCGTCCTGCTGCTAAACAAGTGTTAGTACTGTTGTTGCGATGGCAGATTCAGGCATCGGCCCGTATTTTCCTGTTCAGAGATGGTCAGTCAGGTTACTATGTAAGGTCAGGTATCTAACGCTCCACGAGAGTCGCTGGTCGTTTGTTTTTAGTGAACGCCTCGTTCCTTCAGAGCCAGCGAACGCCTCACAAACACCAAAACGCTGATGTGTCTTCCCAGCCCAAAGACTGAAATGCAGGCGTGCTAATCCGTTCAGTGTATCATTACACGTCTCATTCAAAGGAGTTGTTTGGGTTTATGTTCTTATTATTAACTGACGAGTTTTATTTTTGGTTTTGCATGTTCAAAAAGAGGCCCGATGTTGACCTAACGGCACTGTATTTCAATATCCTCATCTCACGTACACGTCTCACGATTTCCAGTGTCGTCGTCGTCATAGACGTCTCTTTACATCTGGATGCAGTGAATTTAATAGTAGGTGAGATGCAGGCATTATGGGGTTTTGATGTGTTTTTTACTCCGCTGATATGTGATTTGCTTTCAGAACTGGAAGTCGTGGTTAAACCTTTTGCAAAACTGACACCGTTGAATGGCAGTGTGCTGTGGAAACCTGTGACTAGACAGCCAATGTTTTAATAACTTTTTAGCTTTTTCTGAATTGTCTGCCAAACTTGGCCAAAGAGACAAAACAAAGCTGTATTGTGGAGTAACTGGACACGCGTGTCAACATTCGAGTCACACCTGATACCATTCGCAATGTGTTTCTGTCGTTAAATCCAGGACAGTGTCTCGAATCGTTCCTTACTTTGAATTCAGTTTCCAAACTCCATGTAAGTGTTGCTGGTGTGTGAGAGAAATGAAACCTGTGCAAACGCTGATATCACTATTAGGTGTGACGGTGGTGAATGACGGGCGATTGTGACAGTGAACTGCTTTCTGTTTCATCTTTCAGAGCAATAGTGCGGCTGTGTGTCTATGGTGTGTGGTACTACATTTATACACTGGGATTTTTGTCAAAATTGCCTTTTTATAACCAAAAAGAATTGTATAAATGAACTAACCGTGAAATGATTTTAAATTATGCTAAATAAATTTTTACACACAAGTTACGTGGCTTTCGTTGAGTTTCATTGGCTTGTGTGATTGAGGTGCTCTGTATTCCTGACACAGAGAGAGCGTCTCCACCGCTTGCTGCTGACTTGCTAAAGTGCAGCACATGTTCTTACTTGAGACGGTTTCCGATGATGATGCTGCTGTGGCACAAGCCACAACAAAGAGCTGATAGATATCAGGACAGGCTGGCAAGCAGCTCCAGCGCACCCTTCGTTTCATAAGAGCATGTGGCAGGCATGAGTTGGATGCATTGCTTTGCGGTGGCAAGCTAAATGCTGCCTCTATCCCATGTGATGTTTTCACACTTCAGCTGCAAAACACGTCCTCCTGTGTGTGCTTTTTAATCTCCTTTATTTTGGGAAATACATTAAAGTGATTTAAATTCGTAATGATCACTTGTTTGGATACATTCTCGACAGTGGAGGTATATTTTTCATAACTCAAATGCAGTTTTTAAATGTTTCCCTTTATGTCATTTAGCAAATATTTTAATGTCTGATTTCCACTAGATGGCACCAAAGACGTCTAGTATTTTCAGAATGATGTATTGGTTTAAAACAGTTTTCTGTTCAGTTAAAAAATAAAAAGATGTAAGTAAGAATATTCTCTCAATGAGAAGCACTACTGGACAGAATAAACTAACGATGTACCATGTAAAACTAGTATTTTTAAATTTAAAGTTTTCTTTAAACCTTGAATGCATGATAGCACAAATCTTAATCATTATTTTCAAACAGAAGCTTCTTTAATCACAGGCCCGAGGCCTGTACCATGACGTTTTAACACCATGACACTGATCATCTGCTTTCTCTGTAAACTCCAGCTTTGATCCTGAGTTCATGAATAACTGTGGAGCGTGTGCACATGAAAGTGTGACATCAGTAACGAACAGCCAATCACATGCCAGGTTAACTTTCAATTTGGTGGCAGAGACTGTGGGGGAGTGGCTTTATTGCATCAGAGATGTCAGTTTGCTCACAGCTGATTGGTCCAGTTGGAGTTTGAGATCTCTTACCCAGAGCAAGGATAGCTGTGCTGTGAAAGTTATGGTAACTAAAACCAAGCCTTGGTGCAAACTAATCTAAAATATACCTGACTAGCCAGCTAAACCGGCTTCATGGTACAGGACAGGTCATACATAACTAACCCTGCCATGCTATAAAAAGATCTAATTATTTTAAAGAATCAAACTGATCTTGTCATGAGTGTCAGATCCAAATACAGCTTTGTGCTAACAGGCATTCCAGGCATAAATAGCTTTGTGTGTGTGTGTGTGTGTGTGTGTGTTAAAGAAATAATGCATTGCTCAACAAGCTCCAAAAAAAAAAAAAAAAAAAAAAAACATTTCATGCTTTCTTCATTGTGATCACAAGATGCTTATACTAAAGTATGTGAAAAAATTTTTTTAATAGCATTTTTTTTTTGGGTGGTTATTGTTGAAAAAAAAAAGAAAAGAAAAAAAGATAAAATTCCATATCCAGGCACATGCATACATTTTAGTATTAAAAAGCCTTTATTTGCAGGGCTACTTTATATTAAGAATCACAAATGCATATCAGCCCAAACATGCCTTCATCAGGTGCCAATCAACAGAGAACAGTAAGTGATTTAATAACTGAAAGGCATGCAGCAGAGGTGAAGTGAATGTGTGAGTGTTTCTTCACCCACTGCCTGAGACAATGGGATAGACTCACCTGCAAACCTACAGAGGACAAGCGGTTTGGACGAACCTTAACTCTAAACTCAAACCCTTAAACATCATTCGTAGTGCTAACGTATGTACTCCAGTGCTGCATAACAGAAATCCTGGCTTGGATACACATTGAGACTGAAGTAGTTAAGTCACCTTTATTTGTATAGCGCTTTATACAATACTGGTTGTGTCAAAGCAGCTTTACAGTGTTAACAAGGAAAACAGATTGTCAATAATGCAAGAAGACAATAACAGAGTCATTTTTTCAGCTAAAGTCAGTTCATTGATTGATTGATGTCATCATCCAGTTCAGCTCTCTTCCAATAGTGTCTGTGCAATCAGTCAAGCGTCCTCAACTAAGCAAGCCAAAGGCCACAGAGGCAAGGAACCAAAACTCCATCGATGACAGAAATGGAGAAAAACCTTGGGAGAAACCAGACTCAGTCGGGGGCCAGTTCTCCTCTGGACAGACAAACCAGCATGGTGTGGTTTAATTCCAGCCTGCAGCACAGGTGCAGAGGACTCAGCTGGTGCCCGTGGTCATGTGCTGATGGTCGTCTAGTTGACCAGGTCTTCACAGGGGATCTGTCTCTAGGGTTCATCTAGTTGACATGGTCTCCGCTGACATCCAGGGCTGTAGAGGTTGTCTCTACGTGCTGATCCACCATCTGGTCTAGATACCGACTGGATCTGAGTGGCTACGGTGACCTCAGAATAGGAATGAAAGAGACTAATGTTAGTGTAGATGTCATTCTTCTTACAATGTAGCGAGTACATCAGGTGTTATGGGAAGTGTTCCCGGTTCCGGTTTACCTAATTAATGCAGCCTATTAATCCTTTAGCGGATTTGAATATTACAAATGTGTTAGTGTGTTATGTGTAAGCCAGGTTAAAGAGATGGGTCTTTAATCTAGATTAAAAAACTGACAGAGTGTGTGTCTGCCTCCCAAACAATGTTAGGTAGGTTATTCCAGAGTTTAGGCGCTAAATAGGAGAAGGATCTGCCGCCCGCAGTTGACTTTGATATTCTAGGTATTATCAACTTGCCAGAGTCAACGGAGCAGACGTAGAGGACTATAATGTAACAAGAGCTCGTTCAAATACTGAGGTGCTAAACCATTCAGGGCTTCATAAGAAATAAGCAAGGATTTTAAAATCTATATGATGTTTGATAGGGAGCCAGTGCAGTGTTGACAGGACCGGGCTAATATGATCATACTTCCTGGTTCTAGTAAGAACTCTAGCTGCTGCATTTTTGGACTAACTGGAGTTTGTTTCTTAGCGTGCAGAACAACCACCCAATAGAGCATTACAATAATCTAACCTTGAGGTCATAAAATGCATGGATTAACATTCTTCCTTTCTGCATTTGACATTGAGAGCATATAGGCCGTATTTATATATATTTTTAAGACAAAAAATGCAGTTTTACAATGTGTTAGAAAACATGGATTTCAAAGGAAAGATTGCTATTAAATAGCACAACTTAGGTTCCTAACTGATGACAAAGAATTGACAGAGCAGCCATCAAGTGTTAGACAGTCTTTTAGGTTATAACATGCAGAGGATTTTGGTCCAGTAATTAAAACCCCTGTTTTTTTTTTTTTTTTTCTGAATTTAGCAGTTAAAAATTACTAGTCATTCAGTTTTTTTTTTTTTTTTTTTATATCAGCTATGCATTCTGTTAGTTTTGCAAATTTGTAGGTTTCATAGGTCCGCAAAGAAATATAGAGTGGAGTATCATCAGCATAACAGTGAGAGCTAACACCGTGTTTCTTGATGATATCTCCCAAGAGTAGCATGTAAAGTTTGAAAAGTAACGGTCCTAGTACTGAGCCTTGTGGCACTTCATACTGTACTTGTGATTGATATGATATCTCGCCATTCACTGCTACATGAACTAACTGATGGGCAGATAAGTAAGATTTGAATCATGACAAGGCAATTCCACTAATGCAACATAATTTTGTAGTCATAATGTTGTGGTCAATAGTGTCAGACACAGCGCTAAGATCCAGTAGCACTTAATAGAGAAATACCACCACGATCGGGATGATAAGAGCAGGTTCCTTTGTAACTCTGATGAGAGCAGTTTCAGTACTATGATACGGTCTAAATACTGACTGGAAATCCTAACAGATACCATTTTCTCTCTAACAAGGTATATAATTGTGAGGATGCTGCCATTTCTAGTATTTTTGACAGAAAAGGAGCTCAAGTTAAAAGTTTGATGAACTGAGTTTATGAAAGGACATAAAGTGACAGATACTGCAGGAGTCAGAGATGGTTCTCCTTTAATGAAGAATCCACACTTCACAAAGTACCCACGAATGGATGGGTCCTTAGCACAGATCCCTACAGCCAGCTGTGAATGCATCATTCTGGGCCCAAAACACAGTTTCATTAAGAAGGATATTCATCGTGTTTAAGGCCACTGATAAACCAGATGTCTATTACTTTGCTTTCATATTTCACCCAGCTGAACAGACAACAACTCGTCCTGCCCACGTAATGCTGGTGTGACACCTTGATAAATATCATACCGTCTTCATTTATTTAGGCCAGAGGAGAACTGGTCCCCGACTGAGCCTGGTTTCTCCCAAGGTTTTTATTTTGTTTTTTTTTCTCCACTTCTGTCACCAATGGAGTTTGGATTCTTTGCCACCTTGACTTGCTCAGTTGGGGTTTAAAAGAAACTTAGTATTCAGCAATATTATTTTGCTGTGATGACACTAGATGAGAACAAAACTTAAACTGAATTGAGCTGGATGATGAAACTCTTGTCTTCTGTGGAGCTGCTTTATAGCCGAATCAAACTCAATCATAATTCATGAATTTTGCAACATTGACCCAGTTATTAAAATGAGCTGAATCAACACTGGAGCTGAATAATGATACTATTGTCTTGTACAGCTGAGTTTGGATTTACCTCATTTTTGAAAGTTATGCATTTAACTTGTGAACAAAATAACAATATCACATAAAACATTTTGAGAATAAAGCACGTTGTCAGAACTATGGATCACAGAACTCTGTGTGTGTTTTTTCCCTGTGACCCAGTTTCTGGCTGCATCCGAAAACTGAAAAATGCTGCCTTCCGAGGACGCATTCCAAGGTAGGAAGGCATCAAGGCACGTCCGAATTCAATGTTAGTTTCAGTTCCTGTCTCCTGAGATGCCTTCAGCTGGCCGATTTTTGAAGGCAGCACAGATGTATCCTTCGGTGCCTTTGATATCCCACAATCCTGTGCGTTCCATTCGGTGACAGTTAAGCCAAAAAAATAAAGATGGCGTCTGAAAGTTGCAGTCGGTGGTCAGTTTGTGAGTAAATGTTTGTTTTTGATCAAACAGTTTCCACTTTTTATGTAATTTCTAGCGAGAAATTAAAATTGCAGTAATGAAATATCCCACTTAGTTTATCACCAAAGCTCTCTATATTTTGCTGTAGATCATTAAACCGTTACTCTGCCTCAGAAGCCTGTCCAAAATCAGTTTCATGAGCCTTCATGCAAAATCATTGCCTGCAAAGTCATTGCCTGATACGTCAGCGAGCCAGCAAGTCACCTACCTAAGTTTTCGGATGCAGCCTCTGTCTCTACTTGATTGTTGATTTGACCCCAGGTGTGTCTCATTAGCTCCCTCGTTATCCTGTCTTTATAAGCCCGCCCCAGTCTTTCAGTTCAGTTTTTGTTGGGTCTACCAGTTACATGCATGTATCTTCCCCCTGTTCTCCATGTCGGATTACCCCCAGTGCTGGATCAAATAAAGACTATTTCAATTATCCGCGGCTCCATGTTCCTTTGGGCAGCGTAGTGTGACAGAAGACCCGACCAATATACAGTTTAAATTCTGTTTGTCCACCCTCTGTTGTTTTCCGGTTTTTCCTCAGTCTTTTTATTTCTGTTGTGTTCCCTATGGATCCCCTCCTTTGCCCTGAATTCATGCCTCCTCCTAGTGGAGCACGTGCTCTGCATGTTCTGTGATGCCAGCCTCAATACCACGTGCAGAGTGCTATTGTCCGAAGATGGCCCTCGAGAGGAATTTGCCGCCTTTGTGGAATGGACACTGGCAAGCCACTCCCGACCCAGAACCCAACCCACCTTCTCCCCACGGTACGGAGCATAAGCCCGAGCCCATTGATGAAGGAGAACCAGAGCCCAATCTGTCAGACCAGGTGAGAGAGCCGGCTACAGTGCCCACCACAAGGGAGAGAGCCGCGGACTGTATGTGAGCGCGGAGTGGAGCTCTGCCCCTTGCGTTCCATAGTTTATTTATTTTAATGTTTTATTTGACAGGGACAAACGCATAGAACATTGCTTTATAAAATACAAAGTAGATGCCATGCATACAGGTTTAATAGCCATGACTAATTTGCAACTGAGGGTGAGAGGACTATGGAACACCAAAAGGGCCAAAATGAGGAGGTGGATCTTATAGACTGGGAATCTGAACTGGAGATTGAACTGCCCCCTCTCCTCTCTCTGTCATCTCTGCTGGTCCCATCCAGCCCTCCTTCATCTTAGGTTTCCTCATCCAGCCCTGAGGGGGCTTCCGATTCTCCTGTGCCTGCTCCTAGAAAGTGTCCTCCAGTGCCCACATCCTCGAAATGCCCGCCCTCCCACTCGCTCCTGCCTCCTCCACCGTTGTTGTCTGGCAGCCCCTCTGCTCACTCTCAGCCCACAATCTATGTGGTGCGAGCCCTGCGGGACTGCCATCCTCCAGCATCGCTATGGTCGGAGTCTCCCTCACCTCCGCCTCCAGCCTCCGAGGCCCGGACTCTGCCTTGGCCCATAGGACCAGGGGGTTCAACTTGGATTCCTGCTCCCTTGCCTCCATAATCACCATCGGACCATCAGCTCCATCGAGCTCCCACGTGATCTAGTTTCTGTCTCTACTTGATTTGTTGATTTGACCCCCAGGTGTGTCTCCTTAGCTCCCCTCATTATCCTGTCTTTATAAGCCCCAGTCCTTTCAGTTCAGTTTAGTTGGGTCTACCAGTTCCATGCGTGTCCTTCCTCCTGTTTTCCATGTCGGATTTACCCCTGTGTTGGATTAATAAAGACTATTTTGATTATCCTTGGCTCCTTGTTCTTCCCGGCAGCGTAGTGTTGACACCACTGTTTTCCATCCCATGGCTCTTTTTTTTTTTTTTTTTTTTTTTTTTTTTTTCCTACAAAACAAGTGACTTGTAGCAGAGGAAATGCAATAACAAATTATTTTGATGGCTCAGGTATTTCAAAATGAATAAGATGACACTTGAGAGGATGTGTGATGAGATCGGTGCACTGGTCCCGTTATTCAGTCACATGGTCTGTTGAGGCAAAGTCACA
The DNA here is from genome assembly GCF_018340385.1 of Cyprinus carpio. Classification (NCBI taxonomy): domain Eukaryota; kingdom Metazoa; phylum Chordata; class Actinopteri; order Cypriniformes; family Cyprinidae; genus Cyprinus; species Cyprinus carpio. The sequence goes on from NC_056585.1 coordinate 5,879,764, forward strand.
TGACCTCTTTGATGCACATAGAGGACAATGTTTTTCCATCATAGTTTGTCGTCTTATTAGATTTAAAGGAATAAATGTTTTTATGCACGTTTTTAGAATTTATTAGATGCGCATCTTTGCATTTCCATTCAGCATTTCTGTGTTTGTTATTAATTTTTTTGATAATAGTTGGTTGTTGTAAAGCTATTGATTCAGTTACTTTTCTGTTTAATCCTGTGAAGCTGCAAGAAACAATCTCTATTATACAAAACCGGTACTGTATATAAAAACAAAGGTGACTTTGTCGTCCTTAAACACATCCACACCCACTTCATGTGTGAAAGCTGGGAGTGATTCCACAATATTTCACCTAAAAAAATTAAATTTTCCTCATTAAGATTTTGCAGTTGTTTGTTGTCTGTTGTTTTCCCATAACAATCCACATGGAAGACTTAAATCTCATTAGCGAATTCATTTAGGATGTGACTCAGACACACACACACACACACACGCTCACTTGCACATACACACACACACACACACACACACACACACACAGAGACAGCTGCCCTGACAAATCTGACTCAATAAACTCAAGCTCTTCCACTCTGTGTAACACTATGATGAACACTGATACAGTCCTGCTACAGCCAAACAAAGCTGTCAAAGTGCAATCTGCAGCACAGCAAACTATAACATTAGTCATAATTAATGCTCCAACATTCCAGTTACAATGAGTTGTTTAAAAACAAACTAGGAATGCTTACAGTGTATTCAGTGAGATTAATAAGTGTTTGATTGTGGCGTGGTGATCTTGCTGTGTAAGACGTGCCTTTATCTTGACTGCAAACTCAATTTGATCATCTGCATTGCAGCTTTGTGGGCATCTGTGAGAATGACTCAAGAAAAGACACACACTGCAGTGGAGGCCCTGCATTCAGTTTATCCATGAAACACAGAGCAGAAGAGATGGTGTGCATGTGCTCATATGGAAACATGCAGATAACCTCATATTCCCCGAGTCACTGACAGATTGTGATGTGTTGAGAGTGGATTATAAAACACTGTTAATATTGTATTTGTGTTGATATTCCACTGACTGGTAGAGCAGATGTTTGCAGGTCAGTGTTTTTCTCAGGGAGACTGTGGATCTCGAACCCTCTCAAGGGAGAAAATCTTTCAGTCCTCCCCTGCATCAATCTGGTGCTTGTTTTGAGAGCAAAAACAATCAAGAGCTCCATCCGGTTTTTTAGAGTCCGGAATTGAAGTTCAAGTCAAGTTCACCTTTATTTATATAGCGCTTTACAACAAAACAGATTTGTGTCAAAGCAAACTGACACAAACATTAATATTAGGAAACGGTGGTGTGTCAATAATGCAAAAAATGACAGTAAAAAAAAAGCAGTTCAAAGCATCATACCTTGAATTCAGTTGATGTCATCATTCCTGGCTCAGTTTTTCAGTTTAAATATATCCTTGCAATCATTTGCCATCAAGTCCATGATATCTGCTGTAAAATGAAGTGTCCCCCGGACTAGCAAGTCAGAGGCAACAGCGGCACAGGAACCAAAACTCCATCACTCATGACAGAATGGACAAAAAACCTTTGGGAGAAACCAGGCTCAGTTGGGGGGCCATCGTTCTCCTCTGGCCAGATGCAAACCAGGCAGTTCAAGTCCAGGCTGCAGCAAAGTCAGAATTGTGCAGAAAGAATCATCTGTTTTGTCCCGTGGCCGCGTCTGAGACAAGGGTCTTTACAGAGGATCTGTCTATCTGGGGCTCATGCTAGTTGTCCTGGTCTCCGCTGTCTTTCAGGGCTGTAGAGATCCTTTCTAGTGCTGAGCCACCATCTGGTCTGGGATACGTACTGGATCCGGGTGACTGCAGTGACCCTCTGGACTTGGATACAGACCGGGAATCTTGTGGCTAAGGTGACCTCGGAAGAAGAGAGAATCAGACGATATTAGCGTAGATTGCCAGGCTGCTAACGATGTTAGCAAGTAACAATCGGGTGTTATGGGAAGTGTTTCCCGGTTCCAGTTGACCTAATTAATGCAGCCGTAAAAATTCTTTTAACGGATTTGGATATTTAGAAGTGTATTATGTGTTTAACGTGTACAGCAAGGTTAAGAGATGGGCTCCTTTAATCTAGATTTAAACTGCAAGATTGTGTCCCTGTGCCTCCTGCCAACCATGTTAAGGTAGGTTATTCCAGAGTTTTAGGTGCTAAATAGGAAAAGGATCTGCCGCCATGAGAGCGAGTTCAAATACTGAGGTGCTAAACCATTCAGGGCTTTATAAGTAATAAGCAAGATTTTAAAATCTATCACGATGTTTGATAGTGTAGCGACTGGGTGAGTACGTTAACGTTAGCTCAAATGATATATAGAGAATTTTAATAATTAATCAGGAATATGGTTAATATATATATCTCGTATAACAGTTACATTAAAATTATTGAAGATGAAAAATAAGGTCAATTGTATATATCAATATGCTCATTACAGGCACTGTAATTTACTCATTAATATGTCAATATTCCATTCTTCATATCAATTAGCATTGATATCTTTTACTGGGAAGTAATGCAAATCAAACAGTGGTTTTCCCATCAAGCCGGCCGTGTGGTAGATTAACTTATCAACTTCCATAAGTTTATCACTTCTTATAATTCCATGAACAAATAGTTTTCTTAGCCATTGAAACCAGTCTCCCTTCCCTTACTAAATTTAGGTTACTGGAAAGTAACAAATAAGCTTTATTAGCTAAGATCCAACATTGTCATTGACTTCATAATGTAGGCATTTTAGACAGAAGCAATCATGAATATATTGGCTTTTAATGGTGAACTAATAATACATCCAAACTAACGATTCACACACAGAGTAAATATCACGTATAACAATACAAACAGTAAAAACATATACAATACAAAACGCGAAATAACCAATGAGAGGGAGAGAGAGAGAGAGAGAAGGGTGAAGCGAGAAGAGAAGGTGAGAGAGAGAGAGGCAGAATCATGCAGAATGATCAGCGCGATGTAAGGCGAAATCACACATATCAGTAAACCTTTTGAAAGACACAAAGGATCCAGATCGCAGCAGAAAAGGGAATAGACAACCTTAAGCTTGGCGTTTAAATCTCTATAGAAAATAATACTTTGCATGTGGGTATCTTTGTGCCTTCTAAGCTCTGAAGCGTGTTCTCTACCGTGTCTTCCGAGGCGAGCAGACTGTAGCGCGAAGTTTCAAAGGTTAAGCGAACGTGGAAGTTACCAAAGAAATAATTCAGAGCTTCGTCTCCCTCGTGTAGGGAGAGGCGAATATAAGAATAAAAACTTAGTAAAGAAAAGAAAAAGCACACGGAGAATGAAAGCTCCTAAGGAGCCATCGCGACAGACCGTTCTCTCGACGAAGTGCCGAAGTACAAGAAGTTGCCCACCAGAAAGTTCTGTGTCAGTACTCTTCTGGAGCGACTGGGTTCCGCGCCTCTGTTTGCCGCGAACAACCAATGAACGTCCACGATCTGAAGCGGTAAAAAGTTTCCTTTTGTCTCTGGGGAGACACCCACCTCGAGTGAGTTTATGGTGTTGTCAGAATGCAGCAAAGTATATTCCAGCAAGATGGTAATTTCCAGAGATAATACATTTTACTGTAATTTCCTATGTATAGATGGATTCGGTCCAAAGCAAGACCCGGTTAAACAGATTACCAAAATGACATGTAAAGGTAGGAGAAACTCTTGGTTTATAACGTATGTAACAAACCCTCTGTTCCCTGAAGGAGGGAACGAGACTTTACGATGGGATCATCGCCCGAGAGCCCAATCACTTCGAGTGGTACAAACGAGCCCAATGGTAGCAAAGTACCTTGGTCTCGGTGATTGTGCATCGCGAGCTCAGCCCGCAAATCGGGTATATAAGGAGCAACGCGAGCAACTCGCATTCCAGTCTTCGCTGGGAGCCGAGCCAGTGTACCCTGCCATTCAGCGGAAACAGCAGATGTGGCAAGCCCGGTGGACGTAACGTCTCCGTTCCCTCCTTTCAGGGGAACGGGGTTACATGTTACGTAACCAAGAAGCGTTTCCCCTTTCAGTCGGATCGAACGTCGAACGTTACGAATGGGGCTCCCGTACAAAGAACGCCACATTCGGCCTGTCTTCCAGCCGACCCTTGTGAGTGATCGCACCCTGTCGCTGAGGCCAAGCAACGAGGGTGAGGCCTCGATAGCTCACCACAGAATACAACTGGGAGTATCATATTCCAGCCTGGATGTATGCTAGCAGGACCGCGCCTGACCCGGTGGGCAGGACTTACGTACGAAGGCAGGTTAATCTTACAACAGCGGCGGTGGATACATTAAGAGACTGACTCTTAGGTCCCCAGCCAGCACGGGTGGAAGTTTCAACCGGACAAGCTTGGCAAGGGGCTTGGCCAAGGGGAAAGACACATGGCATGAGAGATAGACTGTACTTGTGGAGATACACACGTGGGATTACCCAGAAAAGGGGCATCACAACACCATGGAGGCACCTAGTCCCACACAGGGCTGACCAAAGGGCATGCACGCAGTGTTGGACATCACCAGTGCTGGAGGAACCCAGGGTTCCGACTGGAGGAAACTCACCTGAGGTGAATAACTCACGCATCCAGTCCTTGGAGGGGAATTGCCTCCAAGCGATTGACACCGAGCAGGTCCTTACTGGCCCGAGGGGCGAGTACCGGGAGGGACAATGGGCTCTACAAACGAGATTATAAAATCTCGCTAATGGTTGTTTAGGTGTCCGCCCACCCCGCCCAGCTCTACAGATGTCTGCTACGCGAGGCGCCCATGCGCCAGCGCCCAGTAGAGAAGCTACGCGCCCTAGTTGAGCGTGACTCCTTCACACCCCCGAGGGTGCATGGGCAGGGTCTTGATCCTGATAAACCAGGACAAATGAAGCATCCATAATCCATTGGGATAACCTCATGCTTGGAGACAGCCTTCTCCCTTCTGCTGGCCTCCGTACCAGACAAGTAGCTGGTCTGAGGTCCTAAGGCAACCGAGTTCTGTCCACATAGGGTGCGTTAAGCGCACATACTGGACAGAGCAGTGCCAAGCTTGGGTCTGGCCTCCTCGCAGGGGCAGCGCTTGCAAGTTCACCCCACCTGAGCCCTAAAAGGAGTGGTGGGGAACTTTTGGGCACGTAACCCCAGGCCGGGGTCGCAGGATAAAGTGAAGAAGTTTAGCCGGGGCCCGATTTCCAGCCACGCTTTCGTCAACGGAAAATGCTACGCAGGTCCCCCGCCCCTCTTCACCGAAGCCAAAGGCCGTCCATGAGCGCAGTTTTCAAAGAATAAAAACTTTAGCTCTACTGATAGCAATGGTGCGAAGGGAGCTCTCTGCAGTGCTGATAGAACACTGCGGGTCCCAAGAGGGGACTTGCTGAGGGCGAGGGCGGGTTATAGCCTCCTTGCTTCCTCCAGGAACTGAATGATCAGATCGTGCCTCCCAAAGAACTTGAAACCTTCAACAAGACAAACCGGGTCATGGTGACCTGAAATGGCGGCCACAGACTTTGGGGTGGAAGGGACAGCCCTTCGTCCAACCCTCCTGGTGAAGAAAGGCAGCACTGATGACCCAAGCGGACATTTCCAGGGTCCTCACGCCGTGAAGAACACCAAGTGACGAAAGAGGTTCCACGTCAAACATAGGCCTGTCTTTGGTGGACATGGCTCTAGCTGCAGTGATGGTATCTACCACCCGTGGGTGGCAAGGACCTAAACCTTCGTGACCCCGTCCAAGCACCCACACATGTAGGTTCCACAGATCGTGAGTGGTGCCAGAGGGTGTGCACCGTCTCTGAGACGAAGGTCCTTCCTAAAGGGGAATGGCCGGGGGAGGGCTGTCGCGAGGAGTAAAAGTTCGGGGAACCAGGTCCGGGCCGGGCCAAAAAGGCGCAACCATGAGGACCTGCTGGTCGTGCTGGGTGATATTGCACAACGTCTGTGCAAGAAGGCTCACTGGGGGAAACCATACTTGCGCAGGCCAGCGGCCACTGTGTGCCAGGGCGTCCGTGCCGAGGGTGCCCTCGGTCGGGGAGTAAAACAACGGCAGTGGGAATTTTCTGGAGAGGCAAACAGGTCTACCTGACGTCTCCGGGAAATGTTCCCAAATCAGCTGAACCGACGGGGGTGGAGTCTCCATTCCCGGGGCGAGACTGCTGCCGTGAGAGCTCGTCGGCTGCACGATTTAGCCTGCCCGGATTGTGAATGGCACGAAGGCGACCTCAGATGCTTGTGACTCCACAAGAGGAGATGGCGAGCGAGTTGCGACATGCGGGGGGAGCGTAGACCACCCTGACGGTTGATGTACGCTAAAGGTCGCAAATGTTGTCCGTACGGGCCAGAACGTGCTTGCCTTCAGCAGGGCCTGAAGCGGTGCAGAGCAAGACGTACTGCTAGCAACTCGAGGCATTGACATGCCACTGAAGTCGGGGTCCTTCCCGGAGCCCGATGCACATGCCCGTTGCAATGCGCACCCCAGCCCGTGGCAGAGGCATCTGTTGACACAACAACATGTCTGGACACCGGTTTTTAGGGGCACGCCGGCCGTAAAACAAGGGGTCCAACCACGGGGTGAAGTTTCGGCGGCAGGCCGAGTGATGGTCACTCGTGAGCGTGCCCCGTTGCCATGCCCATCTCGGACTCGGTCGTGAAGCCAGTGCTGAAGCGGTCTCATATGGGGTAACCCGACGGTATGGACTGCCGCCGCGGGCAAGCCATATGCCCCAGGAGCCTCTGAAACAGTTTCAGTGGAACCGCTCTCCTTGCCCTCGAATTGTCTCAGGCAATTCAGCAGTGACTGCGTGCGCTCGTCTGTAAGCTGCGCGAACATGGCGACCGAGTATATTTCCATACCGAGAAAAGAGATCCTCTGCACAGGGGAGAGCTTGCTCTTTTCCCAGTTGACCTGTAGACCCAGTCGGGCAAGGTGTCTGAGCACCAGATCCCTGTGCTCGCACAACCGTTCTCGAGAGTGAGCTGGATCAGCCAGTCGTCGAGGTAGTTGAGATACGGACACCTTGTTCCCTGAGAGGGGCCAGGGCTCCCTCCGCGACCTTCGTAAAGAACCGGGGAGACAGGGCCCAAACCCCAATGGGAGAACCTTGTATGATATGCCTCCCCCGAAAGCAAACCGAAGAACAGTCTGTGTCGAGGAAGAATGGAGACATGAAATACGCGTCCTTCAGGTCGATCCGCTGCAAACCAATCCATCGGACGAATGCATACGAAAATGCGCTTGGGCGTTAGCATCTTGAACGGGAGTCTGTGCAGAGCTCGGTTCAAAAAAACGCAAGTCCAGATTGGCCGTAACCCACCTGTCTTTTTTGGGTACTATGAAGTAAGGGCTGTAAAAGCCGGACTTCATGTCCGGCTGGAGGACCGGCTCTATCGCGCCCTTTGCCAGCAGGGTCGCGACCTCCGCGCGCATGACAGGGGCATCCTTGCCCACCATCGTTTGCGCGGACACCCCGAAACCTGGGGGGACCCGGGCGAACTGAAACGCGTAGCCGGCCTGAGCGTCCGGATGACCAGCGGAAGGCCTGGGGGGCTCTAGCCAGGCTCCCAGAAACCGAACCGCGGGTCAAGGGGACTACAGGCGTACCCACGGTGGGGGAGCGTGGTGGAGCAGACAGCCCCAGCATGGGAGGCATAGCGTCCCCTTTGCGGGGGGGGGAGTGCGGGCACTCGTCTGACTCCCCAAACAGCAAAGAGGGCATGAGAAGGCGAAGCGTTCTCGAGCCGGCTTTGCATGGAAACTGGCAAGGGGAGAGGAGAACGGAGCGGCGAGGAAGCACGTCGCCAACTGTCGTTCGTGGCCTCTGGGACCCGGAGGTAAGGGAAAAAGCTCTTTTAGTGAAGGTTTGGTACCACCGGCCGCAGGGCAGGGCGGAACAAAAAGAAACGAGAACAAAGGATTCTCCCCCGGCCCTCCTCGGGGGAAGGAGTGGTCCTGCTACCATCTCCCGATGAGCTGGAACGTCTCCAACTCCGGGGCCCCGTCTCAGGAACCCGCTTGGCCCGGCGTTTTGGCAGGCTTAGGGGCAGAGACGGGTTGTTCGCCGCCCTTCTGCGGGCCCTCTCCTCGCTGCGGCCGGGTGAAGGCTGCTGCGTGGCCGAGCGGAGTGGAGGAGGCCACAGGGGGCGCCCTCGGCGACGAGCGGCTGCGGCGGCTGCGGCGGCTGCGCCGGGGGCGGGGTGAAAGCAGCAGTGGGCCCCGGGGCGGAGGCAAAGGGTCTCTACCGAGTCGCCGAAGAGGCCATCCTGGGAGACCGGGGAGTTGAGGAGCTGAGCCCGATCAGACTCCCTCATATCTGCCAGGTTCAGCCATAGGTGGCGCTCCTGGACCACCAAGTGGACATCACCTGACCCCAAAGGAGCGCGCATGACCTTCGTCGCCCGAGAGCGAGGTCGGTAGCAGTGCGCGCCTCCTGCAAAACCCCTGGGTCAGCACTGCCCTCGGTGCGCTGCCGGAGCAGCTTGGCCTGATAGACCCGAAGTGAGGCCATGGCATGCAAGGCAGAGGCGGCCTGGCCCCCAGCTCTGTAAACCTTGGCCACAAGAGGGATGAGAACTTACAGGCCTTTTAGGGCAGCTTGGGACCACCACGCCAAGCGGAGGCGCTCTGTGACACAGTTGCATCGCAACAGAACGCTCCACCGGGGAATCCCAGCATACCCCTTGGCCCCCCCCACCATCGAGGGCATGAAGCGGAGGAAGTACCAGAACGGTTTTTGGGCATTAAAGGTGCCTTCCATGAACTGGTTACTCCTGTGCACTTCCGGGAAGAAAGGAACCAAGGGGGGTTTCTGGAAATCCGCATGAGCAGCCCCCAGGAACCAATCATCCAGCCTCGAGCGCTCGGGACGGGCGGAGGATTCCACTCAGTCCGATGCTTTTCCGCTGCCCGGGAAAGCACGGCCGTCAGCTCGGGATCGGGCTCGGACAACGCTGGCACTCCCGGGAGGCAATGGGAGCCGAACCCTCATCACCCGAGGACTCAAGGCCCGCTTGTGATGCGGCATCGACATACGGTCCTCTTCGCGAGCCCCGAATGAGATGTCGGGAGCCTGAGAGGGTCCAGCAAACTCATCCGGGGGAAACTCAACCGGCTGCGGCGTATGTGGGGGGTGTGGTCCGAGGGGTTTGGCTCGTCGGGGAAAGCCCACACCGTAACCCTCAGATCACCCTGGCCACCAGCCGAAGTAGCCCTCTTACAGAAGAGCTAGAACGGGGTGGCAGAGGGACTCTTACCTTTTAAGGTAATTTGGTCTCGATCTCAACCCCCGAGATGGGTTTTCCCCGCAATGAAACATGAGCCATCCACGAACGCAGTCTCACGTGCTGAAAGCCCAGACACGTGACACAGCGATCGTGACCGTCACAGAGCGATGTATCGACCGCACCCAGAAACGCACGGGGGAAATGACATCTTTAAAAAGACGCAAACGGCCCGTATCTCTTTTTGTGAAAGAATCTTGCTCTTTCAGAGGTGTTTAACACCTCAGGGGAACGCGGGAGCTGTCGCAGGGAAAACCCCGACGAACCGCTGAATCGCGCCGCACACCAGCACCAGCTCTTGTAACACTCCGGTGATAGCGCAAACGATGTGCTCGGGTCCGAAGCGAAAACTTGAATGCGAGTTGCTCGCGTTGCTCCTTTTATACCCGCTTGCGGGGCGGAGCCGCGATGCAAAACCCGCAGACCCCAAAGGGACTTTGCGTACCCTTGGCTCGTTTTTGACCACTCGAAGGTGATTGGGCTCTCGGGCGAGATCCCATTCGTAACGTCGAACGTGACCGACTGAAAGGGAACATAAAGTTACATTCATATGCAGAATTACACACATTTAAAGTTTGATTAACACAATAAAATTGTAGATACTCCAATTTGATATGGAAGAACCCAAGCACAAAAAGGAAATACCGTCAATACATTTAAATATATTTACTTTCCTTTTTCCTTACAAGAATTCCTAGCGAGCTGGCCTTTTTCTGTTTCTCTCAGTTGGGGTAATAAGTTTTACGATCTGGTCAGGAAATTTAAACCCAGCCCTGCTGGCACCAGGCCCCGGGCCCTTCCACTTGCAGAGAGTTTGATTTACCTGCATGAGTTCAGGGGCTAAAAGCTTTGGGTTTTAGCCAAGGAATGTGCATTGTTTTAGATTCAACGAGCCATGATTCATTAATTCAGAACCAATGAATGAATGAACTGCTCATCGCTACAATAGGGACCAGTGCAAGTTTGACAGAACCGGGTTAATATGGTCCATACTTCCTGGTTCTAGTAAGAACTCTAGCTTGCTGCATTTGGGCTAACTGGGGTTTGTTTATTAAGCGTGCAGAACAACCACTCAATAGAGCATTACATAATAAACCCTTTAGGTCATAAAAAGCATGGATTAACATTTCTGCATTTGACATGAGAGATAGGTCGTAATTAGATATTTTTTGAGATGGAAAATGCAGTTTACAAATGCTATAAACTTGGCTTTCTAAGGAAACGTGCTATCAATAGCACACCTAGGTTCCTAACTGATGACGAAAAAATTGACAGAGCAGCAATCAGTCTTAGACAGCGTTCTAGGGTTTTTACATGCAGAGTTTTTTAGGTCCTATAATTAAAACCTCTGTTTTTTTTTTGAATTTAGTAGTAAGAAATTACCCCATCATCCAGTTGTTTTATATCGACTATGCAATCCGCTGTTTTTCGAATTAGTATATCGCCGGGCTGCTTAAAATATAGAGCTGAGTATCATCAGCATAACAGTGAAAGCTAACACCATGTTTCCTGATGTATCTCCCAAGGACATGTTAAAGCATGAAGGGTAAAGGCCCTAGTACTGAGCCTTGAGGTGCTCCATACTGCACTTGTGATCGATAGAAAACCTCTTCATTCACGGCTACGAATTGATGATAGAGACTGAATAAAGTCTTTTTACTGACGTTGCATTGAAACCCGAGCTTTAAAGTGGAAACTGTTACAATGTTTGGGTTTAAATTGGAAAAGGAGCGGGACACCGGCGAAAATTTAAATAAAAACTTTAATAATAAAAATAAATACAAAATAGTGCGACAGCCCCTCTCGGACAACTGCTGCGCACAAAAAGAACCAAAAACAAAATAAAATCCAGGCCTGGTCCCCTCTCGTCCTTTTCTTCCGGAGCTCCCCCATGGGACTCGAGACCGGTGAGGGGTGCAGGGGTCCCCCCTTTTCAATTACCTTTCCCCCGACCCTCGCGCCGTTCCCACGGGTCTCGGCCCCGCCCCACTCACATACCCACATCGCCCCCCGCAGGCTGGGGGTACCACGAGACG